>NW_024356397.1:2377699-2450942 GCF_902729225.1 Pteropus medius
ATTTAATGAAGTTCTACTATATGCTAGCATTGAGCAAGAAATACAACAGTGAATAAGACAGAAGAGATTCCTGAGCCCTACCATAAGAGGGGTACATCCTAAAGGGGAATGGGGCCAGGCAAAAAACAAAACCCATAAAAGTCCAGACTATTTCAGATGGTGATGAGTGGCATGATGAAATGAAACAAAGCTCTCTCACTGCATGGGTGTGACAGTATTTCGGACAGGGTGGCAAGGGCTTTGGGAGGCACAGTTGAGAACTGAAGGACAACCATGAGAAGAGCAAGTTTAGAGACCTCAGAAGTGGTGGATCTGAAGTGTATTGCGTACACCAAGGCCACCGGAGCAGGAGACAAGGAAATGAGTCAGGCAGGGGTCAGATATCCCAGCATAGGAGCTAGAATCTTGTTCTAGGGGTACTGGGAAACGATTGAGGAGTTCTGGAACAATGGAGTGGTCAGTAGATTTGGCCTGTCACAGATTCACTGGATGATGGCTAAGATCTCTACAGGAGACCCCAGACCCCAGGAAGAGAGGGTGCCAAATACGGTTATTTACACAAGGACAGTTAAGAACTTGAGATGAGACTTGTCCACCACCTGGTATGGGTATTTGGGGAGGGAGGCTCAAGATGCACTGAAACAAGAAGCCCAAGTTCTGAAGAGGCGTGGGGCCTCCAGTTCAGGCCCATACATGTATGTTAAAAATCCCCCAGACTATTTCCCCAGCTGCTGGCCCCAAGCAAATAAGATGTAAAATATAGCGTGTGTGTGTGTGTGTGTACACATGTGTGTTGGAGGTGGGGTGTGCATTGGAGTCAGAGCTTGTCTGATCCCAATCCTCCCCCTCAGGCAGTCACCACGCTGACACAGATGCAAAAAAAAATCCATCAATTTTATACAGTTTGTGGTTCAGAAGCAACGATATGCAAAACGGTAGAACAGTCTGCGCTGCCCCCACCCCACCTGGACATGCTCATTCCTACCCCTCAAAGGGCAGAGAACCCAAGACCCCTGCGTGGCAGGACCCGACTTAGTTGTGGACCCCTGGGAGGGGCCAAGCCCTTAGGGGTCAAGGCTGGGAGCAGGGGGACCAGCACCTTAGTCTCCCTCAGGGAACCACTGGTTAACTGGAACAGTGCGCGCGCGCGTGCGCGTGCGTGCGTGTGTGTGCAGGGTGGAAGAATGTCCCCACCATAGGCCATTTCTCCTCAAGGCCAAGGGTGGGGAGCAAATAAAGCTGAGAAGAGGGCTTCTGGAAGAGAGTCCCTCCCAAGAGGAGTTTTCCTGGACACCCCACAAGGCACTACTGACCAGATGTAGGATGGCACGCCCCATCTTTGGCCTCAAGACCCCTCCCAACCAGAGCTCGCCTGGTTTTCCCCTGCACCTGCTCCCACTGTGGTTTAGGGGAGGAATAAAGGGGTCTGAGGCCTGGGTTCCCACTGGGCAGAAATAAGCCAGGAACCTAGCAGGCCAGCTGGGCTGGCAAGGACCCTCACCCGCTGCTCTGGTCTCCTGGGGTCCCCCTAGGCCAGGCGCCTGCCCCGCCCTTCCCCCCGCCCCCTTTTTGCACTAGTTGGAACGAATAAATAAATAGTACCTCCCACCCCTGCCCACCCCTCCCCTACAACTGGCTCTCCTCCTCCTCCAGGGAGCGGTTGAGTCCAGGGATGAACTTGAGCAGCCGCCGGCGGAAGCTGCGGTACTTGGTTTTGCGCAGACCGGGGCCACACAGGGCCTGCTCTCTGGCCTCAGTCCAGAGCGCGCCCGGCGCGCCCCCGCCACCCCCGGGGCCTGCACACCGCACGCTGGCGCTACGGCTCAATCCCGCCCGAGGCCCGGAGATTAGAGCCTCTGCTGGGCCCAGGCCTGACACGCGGGCGGGGGGCGGCGGTGGAGGTACTGGAGGCTCGGCGCCCTCGAAGAAGCACGTGTGGTAGACGGCGTCATCGGGGTCTCCTCCAGACTGCCGCGCGACCCTGCGAGGGCCCCCGGGTGCAGCCAGCAGGGGTCCGAAGGGCAGCGAGTCTGGGAGCAGGCCAGCCCCGTAGAGGCAGGAGCGCACCGACTCCAACGTGTCATAGATACTTGGGTCCTTCACCACGAGGCCTGCCAGAGCGGAAGACACCAAGGAGGGCCATCAGAGGGTATGGCTAGAACTCCGCAACTTTCTATTGACCATCTGTGTGGCCCTGGGGAGGTCACAACCCCGAACCCCACTTCCCTCATCTGTAAAACAGGAATCACACACTCAGATCCTTATGAGGACCTCTTACTACACAAGAGCCACCGAAGGGATTTGAAACAAGCTCTCTGAGCCTTGGTGTTCCCATTTGTGCAACAGAGATGATACTATCTAATACTTACCTTCAGAGGGCTATTGTGAGAATAAACTAAAAATGTGTGTGCATCAGCCCAGGCGGTATTGTACCCCAAGTAGTAGCTCAGAAAACTTTTCTTTACTTTGGAGGGGGTAGTAACCCACTTGCTCTGAGGCGAAAGCATGGCTGAGGTTATGGGGGTATCAGTAGGGGCACAAGTTGCCCTTCATACCCCAATGTACTCACCATGCACCAGCCGCTGCTCCTGCACCATTAGGGACCTGTATTCTCCCCACTTCTCATACAGGGTTTGCTGCAAGAGACACCACCCGCCTCACTGTCAGGAGCCAGCAAGAAACTAGCAGGAGGTGGGTACAGATGGAAGGATAAGGGAGTACACAGAGGAAAACTTAAAGCTAAAAGGAGGTTCAGACAGATAAACGACCCCCCAAAAAAGAGTGGGGCCGGCAGGGGCTTGGGAAGAAGAGGGTGGAGGCTGGAAATTAATGGCTGCTTTACCTTCAGGTACTGCAGACGAGCCTCCAGTTCTGCCTTCCGAATTGATGTCCCATACAGAGTTTCCAGCCTGAGGATGTTGAGGAATCAAAGGCTAAGTGAGCCCCCAGGTGTGGAAACACTGAAACAGGCTGAGCTCATGAGTCTTCAGGGATCACAGCACCTGGACATACCTGAGAACGTTTCCAGATGCCTTAATGATATCAACGATCTCTCGATGCCGGATGCCTTCCACATTTAGGCCGTTGACACTGGCGATGGTGTCCCCTGCCAAGGATAACAGAATTCCAGCTCCTTATCTCAGACAGAAAGGGTAGGGGTAATAACCCCACAGAATACTCCTGAACCTCCTCCCCCCACCACACCGACACACACGCACACACACTCCTCCTGGTTCTGGAGAAACCTTGTCCAGGCCCAGCACCCTAGCTTAGGGAGCAGGGCCCTAATACACCCACACCTACACTCCACCATCACGAAGCTCTGTCCCCAAAGGCTAAGCCCTCACAGCAACCTTGAGCTGCCCCCATAGTTGGTTATTTCAGTCCAGCCCACAGGGTGTCATGAGTCCCAGTCAAGACAGGAAGAGGGCAGGGTCAGTGGCACCAAGCTAAGAACTAACACTGGCCCCAGGCATGAGAGGCCATGATATCCTGTGCCACTGCAGAGCATCCTGACCTCAGGCAGGGCAAGCCACCATCTCTGAGTGTTCATTTTCTATCTGTAAAAAGGAGGTGTGGATCCCAGCTATGGCTACCTTGGGGATCAAGAGGGAGAGTAGATAGGAAACAACTTTGCAAAGTTGCAACATACCACTTGGCTACCAGGGACTAGTGGTAAGTGGACAAGTTGTTGAGGGCTTAGGGAAGAAAATGGTGATAGAACTGGGGGAGTGTAAATTCATGTAGTCTCAGGCTGCCCCTTCCTGGGACTTAGAATTATAGATTTGGCCAATTCCGAAGGTCTCCTACTAGAGACACCATTTCCTCATTAGAGGAAGTAACACAGGTACGCAGAGTTGGGCCAGGTCAGGGCAAGATGGTCGCTGATCGCCAGTATCAGGCAGATCTAATGAAATTGCTCCTTCCCCAACTCCTGCCCATGCTGGATTGCCAGATTGCCAGGAGGAAGCAGAACAGCAGCAGCAACATCTGGCATTTATCAGGCCCTGGCTCTGTGTCCAGGGAACCCCTCATCACATTGTGGTATGAGGACATCTTATCATCCCCATTAACAGATGGGACTGCTCAAGATCACATAGAAAACGGCAAATGTGCCTGGATCCAAAGCCTATCCATTCTTCTTTCTGGCTTTCCCAAAATAAGACGAGAGTACCACTCTGTTTGGGAGGAAGGTCATACCCCCTTCCCAGAGCCTTATGTCCTGGACTCAGGCCCCACCTGGTGTGAGTCCGGCCAGCTGGGCAGGGCTAGACTCATGGACCCGGCAGACAAAAGTCACCATCTCCACGCGCTGCTCTTCTCGGTGGTGAAGGCCGTACGTCTGTAACAGACAAGGGGACTCTCAGCCCTGGGGTGGGGTGCCCTCCCAACCCTTTACTCGCTCTGCATCTAGCTTCTCCCACCTGGATCTCAAAGCCGAAGGTCTGGTTTTCCTCCTTCTCCAAAGTCAGCACTTTCCTGCAGGAGACACAGGAGCCATATTATCAAGGCTGTCAGAATTTAAAAGGGCTTGGCAGTCCCACAACAGCCCCTCCACTGATGCTGGGGTCGGCTCTAGAACATCCAGGCAGGGCTCACTGTCTCCAGTGACAACTCATTCTCATCACAAGTTGCTGAAAATGTCTCTCCCCATACCAAGCTGAAATCAGCTTTATCCAACCACACAGCATTAGTTAATTCAGCCTCCAGGCGAGGAAGGTGATGAGAATGTCTGGCCCCTAGAGCAGTGGGCTAGCTGAATTTTCAGTCAGTTCCTGCTTTGTAGTGGGCCCCAGAGTACCACTTACTGAGTAGCTGAGGCCCCAGATTCAGCCCCATCCTGGAGCCTCTACTCTACAGCCTTGGGGAGAGGGCTGGCCCCACCCCTAGAGGCCAGTCACGAGGCTCAGCCCAGACCACAGCAGCTCCTCCCAGCTGTGGTGGAGCCAGCCCACCAGATGTGAGGGCTGGGGGAGGGGAGCAGGGAGGCCGTTCCTTCCCGCACTGAAGGCCTGCCCACTGGACACAATGGTCTGGAGCTGCTCCAATTCCTCGCCTGCTGGGGGAGCCCAGAGTTTCCTCTGCTCGCCCCCACCCCCTTCCTTCCCTCCCAACCAGAGGCAGAGTTAAAGCAGCCATCAAAGTCCCCTTCAAGTCTCACAGCCTCATAAAGGCCCTGGAGACTCATGTCCCTGGAGTCTCAGCTTGACCCAGATACCCTCCAAATGCTGAGTGGTAACTCAGCCCCAACCTGAGCTCTTCCCTACTTTGAATGCAGGCCTTTCCCCCTGTGTATTGGGGCAGGGAGCAGAGTGATGAAAAATTCTGTCTACCCCAGTGCTTTCCGGTTTTCTGGAAGGGTTAGCAAACTTTTCTGCAAAAGGTCAGATAGTAAATATGTTAGGCTTTCTTCTTTTGGGGGCCCATTCAGCCTCTGTCATATATTGTTCTTTGTTTTTATTTGAACAACCCTTTAGAAATATAAAAACAACTCAGCTCAAGGGTCAAACAGGCCAACTTGGCCAGCAGGCTACAGTCTGCTGATTCATTTTAGAAGAAGCCAGGCCCAAATCAGGATGGGACACGGCAGAGTGAAGCCTAAGGTCAGCACCTGTGTCTGCCCCCACCTCAGATCCTTCCTAAGAGGGACGCCACAGGATTGGACCATGATAGGACTGAGGTTCTGGAGGCAGGGGCAGCCAGATTCAAGTAGCTGGACAGGGCCTGGCTATGGTCTGGGCCCTCAGAGCTTGCTAGGGCTGGGAGGGCTCAGGGCCCTGAAGACTTCTCTCACGTCCTCCACCTCCCAGATCCATATCTCCCCAGAAAGGGGTAACTGTCAGGGACTGGGAGTAGGATGAGGAGCACTTGATGACTCAAAAGTCCCTACCTCCTTTTTCTGCCACCCCCTTCATACAGTCCACACCCCCACGTGCCCCTCACTCCTAGTGAAGGAGACGTGCTAAAAGAGTGGGAGAATGACTCCCCCTGGACTGGGCTGAGATGCCGTGTCATGCCGCCCCTTACCCCCACCTGGGCACCTCACCCTTTAAACCAGGGCAGGGGCTGGGGTGGTGGTGACTCACCGCTGTTGTTCAGGACTCTGGCTGAGATTCTTCCAGCGGAATCCTGAGCCCTAAGTGGGAAGATGGAGAGTTAGGAAGAAGCAGGTGAGAAAGGGGTTGTCCTTGAGCAGATGCTGAGAGTTCTACTCTGGAAGGTCCGTCACCTGGGCTCCAGGCCTGGACCCAGCACTTCATTCCTTGTTGCCTGTCTGTCTGGTCCTAGTTCCACACCTGCTCAGTGCCACTATCAGTATCACTCCGTAGCTTTCTCCTTAGGCTTTATCTCCATAACTGGGTCTTCAGGAACACAAGGGTCCTCCTGGGTTCCAGATGCATGAACCTCTAAGCCCAGGCTGGGAGTGAGGGTGGGGGGTGGGTAGGGGAGTCATTAATCTAGATATAGTGGTAGTTTCCACTCCCAGGGCACATGACTGCAAGGTCTTAGGCCTCTCAGATCCCTAGAGCTGAGGCACAGGGCTCCTCCCAAACGTTCCCAGAGAGGGGCAGGGGCACTTCAGAGACCCCCTGCCGGTCAGGTCTCTCCTAATCTTTCAGCCACAGACAATGACTTGGGGCAGCTGAGGTCAGGGGCCCAGGTCTGGAGGGCTGGCAATTCCAGCCTAAATGTAGAAAGGCAGGGGTCAGAGGAGCCAAGCCACTGTCCCCAAAGTACAGCCTATTTCAGGGACAAACTGTGGGTCCCAGATGCAGGTGATCAGCTGTACCCAGCTCTACCTGGGTCTCTTGACATTACCATATATTTATTGCTTTCTGGGACAAAAAAAAATCTAGATCTCAAATGTGTGCTTAAGTCTCACTAGACTTAAGGAGAGAGATTGGGAGTTCTTTTTATTTTTTTAGGGGACAGGATATGTGACAGAGCTGAGGGTTCCTACCTTTTTAGGGCCTTTGAGAAACTAAGTCTCGCTCCCTAAATTTTGGTCCTGGAAGAAGGCTTGTCCATGTGCCCCAAAGAGCCCAGGGCCTTCCTGGTGGGCGCCCAACCCCTCCCCCGCCCACCACCCCACTCCCCGCCTCCCACCCCCACCCTCACCCCCAGACTGCCCAAGGCTGGGAAGAGAAGGGAACCCTCTTTCTCTAGAACCAAAGATTGGCCTTAGGGGTGGGGACAGCTCCCAAATGGGACCGGGCAGCATAGAGAGAGAGAGAGACCCCTTTGTCTTTCCAACCTATTTTCATAAAATGCAAATTCTCAACAAGCTGTTCATTGTGTGGGGGGGAGCCAAGGGCCAGGGGAGGAGGAGAGGGCTGAGTGAGGAAAGGCCACCAGCCCCCCTCTCTTTAACCTGGGTCTTGTGTTCCCCCTTCTGAGAGCTCGGATCTCCCTCGGGCCAGAGGAAGAGCCCTTGGAGGAAGGGGAGACTCAGAGGGCGGGCGCGGCCCGCATCCTTCCTGCCCTACGGGCGCCTTGCGACCCCTCCCACTGCGTCCGGTCGCGGCTAAAGTTTAGGGAGCGGTGGCCTCGCACTTCGTACCTCAGACGCAGGGCAAGGAGGCAGGCCCCCAGCCCAGGCATCCAAGTGTCCCCTCAGGGGGGCGAGCGATCTCTCCAATGCGGAGCGTCCACCGCCTTCCCTCTCCACCCTAGGCGCTCGGACCTTCCAGTGGTCTGGGCAAGCGGCGGGACCCCAGCCCTTCGCCTCCCGGCTCCAACTGGAAGAGCCCGAGCGAGGAATCCTGGGACCCTCAAGACACCTGGGCACAGGGAGGCGGGGCGCGGGGGCTGCCGGCCAGATGGGCGAGGAGGAGAAGAGGGTGCTGGGGGGTCAGGAGGGAGAGGAGCAGGATGGGGCTGCGGCGTGTGGGGAGCGGAGTGAGAGCCCCAAGACTTGGGTAGCGTGGAGGTGGGGGATGGCCCCGGGTGCAGGAGGCTGCCGCCTTCCGAGGAGAGGGCCGAGGGCACTCAGCAGGTTTCTCAACGTGGCCATGGAGATCAGTGGGCTGGGGAAGAACGAGGGGGACTCGGTGGACTCCGAGTAGAATGTTGTAGGGGTCAGCGGGGGATATTGGGAGTCCGCAGGCACAGGTCGGAGATGTTGCAGGGTTGAGCGGGTCTGGAGAAAGGGGCACCAGGGTACCGAGAGTGGGCGCCGCGGGATTTGGAGAGTGGGGTACTCACCTTTCGGCGAGGCAGGGTGCCCCCGGACACGGCAAGCGCGCGGTACAGCTCAGCGGGGTGATAGTCCTCCAGCGCCGCGTACAGCTCGTCGCCGGGGGGCCCAGGGCTGGCGGCAGCGGCAGGGGGACCCGAGGCCGGGGTCCCTGCCGGAGCGACTTCCGAGTCGGGAGCCCGGGTAGCGGGGTCCCGGGCGGCCGCCGCCTCCTCCTTCTGCTGCAGCTTCCTGAGTCGGCGGAGGGTCATGGCTCTGGCGCCCCTCGAAGGCGGCGATAGCTCCGCGCGGAGGGACTGGCAGTGGCTCGGGGATGCCAGCCGGGCGGGTGGCGGGTCGCCTCCTTTTATAGAATCGAAGAGCTGGGCGGACCCGGGAGGGCAAGAGGGGAGCGGCCTCCCGGGGGCCCCGCCCCAAAAGCGACAGGCCCCACCCCCAGAGGGTTGCTACCCGCCGAACCAGGCTGGGGAAAGCCTCAGGGACCCAGCGCTCCAGGAAGGGAAAACCTAGCGGCGGAGGAGGCAGCCCTGGACGGTGCAGGGGGCGGGGCGGGGGTCTCCGTGATATCTGGGGCTGGGGCGCGGGTGTAGGGTGGGGGGTAGTGTCTGTGAAGGGGCTTGTGCGCGAGATTTGGAAATTTGGTAATGGACAGCTTTGGAGACTCGTGTTGGCATCTGGTGGCAGAGGAACAGGTCATTATAGGCAGGTTTGGAGACCCAGGGGAAGATTCTAGGAGATCCTGGGGGCTGCAGGAGACTTTATGCAAGAGGGGAGAGGCAGCGGGGCAGTGCAGGGGGAGGGGGAGGCCCCTGGAGGGAAGAGATGCCCCTGAACTGAATGTGCAGAAGCCCCCAGGGACTGAGAGGGCCCAGGATTTCCCCTTTATACAGCTACCCTAGCAGAGGTGAAAAAGGCTGCCTCTTCTTCCCAAGTCAAGGGGAAAGGGAAGTGGCAGAAACCCAGAAGGCAGTGTGTTTACTGGCCTTTCCCCTCGGAGGGGCAGGAGTGGTCCCTCTGCGAAAACCCTCTCCTCAGCTCCTGATATTGGAGGTCAGATAACCCCTTTCCCAGAAGACAGATTCTTACCATGGGGTCGACTCATGGAGAAGGGGATATACCTGAGCTGAGAAGGTGCTCAGGGTTGGGGGGTGTGCTCAGCCATTCTTTGACCCTGTGTTAGGGCCCATCCCTAAGGCTGTGTTACTGTGGCTGCCAGGCCATGAGAGAGGTGGGGAAGGCCCAGCTGGAGTCTGTCATCAATGGTGCCTGAATAAGAAGTGAGAGGAGGAAGGGGAAGGCCAGGCCATGTGTCTGAAGAGTGGCTAGCCACCACAGGACGTCAGCACCACAACTGAGGGCTCCAAGTCCCGACATCAGCCACTAAACAGAGGCGTGGGATGCACTGTTCCCAACTGTCCCCTCCTCCCATCTTCCCAAATCTGTTATGCCTTTATAGCTAACATTCATTGAGCATTTACCATGTGCTGTGCACACTGTTCTGTGTGCACATTTACATACACTAATTAGCTCATTTGGTCCTCATAAAAGTATGAAATAGGAATCGTTATCATCTCTTACAGATGAGGAAATTGGGGCCCAGAGAAGTTAAGTAACTTGCTCTAGGCTACTCAGTGGCAGAACTGAGATTCAAACCCAGGCAGCCTGGTTCCAGCGCCTGCAATCTAACAGCGTGATGTTGTCTTCTTCAGTTCTTCATTCAACCGCATTTAAGCCCTGCTCTGTGCCGGGTTCTGGCTAGGCACTGGGGTTCCGGAGGCTCTTGGTCTGGTAGGGAGTAGTATATGTACATGTGCTGTATTAGACACCTGGCATGAAGAGTACAGAGGGGCAGGTGGCCACATCCACTTGGGGCAACCAGGAAAGGCTTTCTGTCTCCTGTCTATCTCATTCACTGGTCTCTCTGTTCCCTTGCTTCCTTGTCTCCTTGATTTTCTGTTTGTCTCTTCCCCACCCCCAGTCCCCCAGTGCTCTAGCCCTACAGGAGGTGTGGGTGGGAGGGGGTGCTTCTCCACCCCTCAGTGATTATACAAGTCCAGATGGCAGGATGCTTTGTTGGGTGGGGGCAGGGGGTGGATTGGGGACTGTTGGGAGAGAAGAGCTAACTCCCTCAGTGCTTTTCTCTCCTCCCACTTCTCCCCTTGGCACCACCAAGTGGCCATCAGCTGAAGGGCCGAGGGGGTGTCGGGTGGGGAAACATGGGACTCTATTGTGAAGCATGAGCACAGATGGACCCCTGGACCGTCTGCTGCCTGCTCCCGACAGACAGCATCTGTGCTGGGGTGGGGTGGGGGTGGGGAGACGAGCGAAGGCAGGAGAGGCACTGGTTTCTATCTTCACTCCCGAGCTGATCCCTGAAGGAACCCACAGAAGAGCATCTTGCACGACCTCTTCTGGGAAGGACCACCACCCTACCTATCCCAGAGGGCTACCTGACGTCTCCTTGCCTGAAACCTGGAGAAGTGGATGCCATGGGTGTCACAGCACCTGTGTTGAGACATTCCTCCTTCGGGCTGAAGTGGAGGCAGACTTGCCCCCAGTATACAGGTCAGTCTGCCTCCCTGCCTCTACCAGAGAAATGAGGGTCACACAAGTTTCTTCCTGCTGCCAAGCAGAGAGCCCCAGAGAGCCCCAGAGTAACGGAGGGCCCAGGAGATGCAATTTCTGTCAGGCTCACTGCATGATTTCCCCAATTACTGGAATTTCGGAGCTGGAAAGGGCCTTGTGGTCCGGAAGGTTACCTTGTAGCCCAAGCCCTCATTTAACGGAGGAGGCAAACTGACGCCAGGAAGGGAAAGATGGTGGCAGAATAGGAACTAGAACCCACTAGATCCCAGGTTTCCTGACTCCAGAAACTGTTTAATTCAGCTGCAGGTAGCTCCCCTGAGAGCCCAGAGACCTGTGCCTGATTCCTCCTCCTGCTCTCCCCAATTTCTCCAGGAAGATGTTGGGGAGCCCAGGATGCCATGGGATGGTGATGCCCTCTGGTGGTTATGAGTCTCTTGGTGGAAAATTTTCAAACCAGATTGAACGGCTGGTGCTGGACTCTACCTGGAATCCCAGCTGGTTTACAGATCTCCTACAACTCACTCCTCTCCTATCCCAGAGGGTCTGTGTGCCCTAGACGCCAAGCTCTCCTTTAATCACTGGGTTCTGGAATCGCACCCGTGTCACAGTTAGGAGGTTGTGTTCGGATCTCAGCCAGTGCTGCCCTGCTGAAGGTGAAATTCATCAGGAGGGCAGACAGGTGGGCTGCCTCAGTGCTGTGACCTCCACACAGCAGACAGTACATGAGGCCCCTAAAGCTTTGCCTTTTCCAACCCCCTCCATGACTTCCTCCTAAGACTGAATTTCGTCTAGCTTCTGTTTTCCTCATCCTATCTTCTGCAGTTCCTTAAAGTTCAGGAAGGTAGAGGGAGCATGCTGCATGTTGCCAGCAACTTCATACTGGGAGACCTCTCCCTCCTTTCTCCTCCCTCTGGGAAGCCTCCTTGCAAAAGCCCAATGGCTCTGGCTCCTTATACATCTACACTCAGCCTGTACCTTATTCCTGAGAGCAAGTCCTTGCCTTTCAGAATGAGCTCCCCAGGTTTGGCTTCCTTTCGCCTCAGCTGCCCTGGCTCCCAGCTCTCAGAATAGGGCTTGGCCGGTGCTGAAGGCACAGACAGCAGGGGCTCAGATAATGGACCAGGCCAAGGTAAATCCTCTTCTCTTTGGCACAAGCCCTTGCGCAGATACCTAACATTTAGCAGTCTCTCATGGAAGAAATGGGGGAGAGCTGGATCTTACCTCTACCGACCTCGTCAAGCTCTAAGGAAGTTGGGGTACTGGGGGAGAGAGTTCCAGAAGCTCAGGACCCTCTGGAATCTCGTTCAATGTCAGAACTCTAGCATAGTAATCTTTATCCCAGAACTGGAAGGAATGACTAGTCTGCCACCCAGGCTCCTCTCTGGGTATTGCAGGGGGAGGTGAGAGGGAGAGGGCCTGGGACTCAGCTGGCTCTCTGGTCAGGAATGAGGGGTTGGGCCCTCAGTTGCATGACACTGAGGGAGGCATGGACAGCCGGTGGGCAGCTGACAGGCAGGGAGTGGTTGTTTTTCTTAATGGCTCCTATTGCTCAATAGTTTCCATGGGATAGTGTCTGTGTGTGGTACTTGGGCCCGCAGGAGCCCAGCAGCAGGGGGAATCCATTACAGCCCAAAGACTGGATTCTAGGGGGTCTGGGAGTAGGAGCAAGGCAGATATGGCAGTTTATTTGTGTTTCACATGGGTGGCCTCTGAGTCTAGTCCCACCTAGAGGCCAGGGATTATCTTGTCTCTTGGGGTGGCAAGGTGTCTTCGGCTTGAACATGTTAGACTGGCGGAAGGAAGGGAGGATTACCTCTCCCCCTTTCCTTACAGCATCCACGCACCACTCCTAAGACAGAGGGTATGAATTACTTCACCCTGCCTCATTTCAGAACAGGTACAGATAGCTAGGACAGAAAAATGAAAGCTCTTAGGGCCCTAGACTCCCCAGATCTCCACCCTCTCAGCAAACACAGCTGCTCTAGTGGTTCATCCTTGGTTCCCTCTCCCAGGGGAGGGGCCGGCGTTGTACACAGGGCTAACATTCTCCCGTTTACTCCAAATTGGTCAGCTCCCCTCTTTCCCTCACCATTTGCATTTGCTCACACCCCAAACCTGTGCATTCCACCGTCTCTCCCTTTCTTCTAGCTGCTCCTACTACCACCATTGCAATTGCCTCCTAACGTGAGCACTGCGATCATCCCCAAATTCACAGGATCGCATCTCTCCCCTGCTTAAAACCCTGCTTTAAATGGACTATTCCCTACATCAGGAATGACAAAAAGGTTTTATGGGACAACTCCATCCACATAAACATGCTGTTGAGAAAATTTTGGGGACCAAGTCCAGACTCAAGAGGAAAAATGACTGTTAGATTAGCACCATCTGGGTTAGCTGTCACGGGGAACTGATGGCATTGGTGGCCCCCAGGATGAAGCCTTGCCTTCTCAGCACGTGACAGCTCCGACAGACTCCCTCGTTGCACCCCTGGCTCCCTTGCTTTAGCCATACTGAATATCTGTGGTTCCTGAATGGTGGCACATTCTTTTTGACTAAAACCCGCTCCTCTCCCCAATCAGCAGGCCAATGGCTACTCCAAAATAGATATCACCTGTCTTGATCCCAACCTCCTGTCTGTGCTGTGTTCCCAGGGCATTCTGTGTCTACCCCTCTCATAGCACCTTTCTCAACCCATTGTAGTTATCTCTTTACTAGTCCATTCCACCAGCTAGGGAACCCCTGGAGGACAGGGACCCATCCTTTATTTCCCTAGGCACCTCATCTGTGCTTCCATGACATGTTATGTATTGCTCTGTAATGGGACTTGCCAAACTCTGACTTGTCCTCTCTGTACTGAAGAGCAGGGACCAGATTGTTCAACTTTGTGTTCTGCCTACTGCTTTACACACTAAGGTTACTCAATAAGCACTTATTATTGAATAATAATCTATTTAGAGCCTAGTCTTTCCAATTGTTTC
Organism: Pteropus medius; assembly: GCF_902729225.1. Lineage (NCBI taxonomy): Eukaryota > Metazoa > Chordata > Mammalia > Chiroptera > Pteropodidae > Pteropus > Pteropus medius. The sequence continues at coordinate 2,391,461 of NW_024356397.1, forward strand.
TTAAATCTTCCTACCCCATTAGCCCCTATCCTTGGCTTCCAAGGAGCATTCCCTGACAGACCCAGGTCTATATGCCATAGTCCTTAAATCCCATCCACCCTGACCATGGGATGCCCACCAACTTTCGGCTGGGTATGGTGCCAGTTGTTTGGTCAAACACCAATCTGGAGGTTGCTGTGAAGGTATGTTTTAGATGTGATTAACATTTAAATCAGCAGAGTTTGAGGAAAGCAGATTATCCTCCCTAACGTGGATGGGCTGGCTTCATCCAATCAGGTGAAAGATTTAAAAGACTGAGGTCCCCTGAGGAAGAAGGAAGTCTACCTCCAGACTGCCTTCAGACACAAGATGCAACATCAGTTCTTCCCTGGCTCTCTAGCTTGTCAGCCTGATTTCTACTTGCCAGCCCCCACAATTGAGTCAGTTCCTTAAAATATGTCTCTATCCACCCATTTTATTGGTTCTCTTTCTCTGGAGAACCCTAACACACCATTCTTGCCTTAATCCAAAGACTTCTCCCCTCCTGCCACCTTCATTCTGCATCCGACATGTTCCTGAGTGTCTCTTGAACACCGTTACTCTCTCTCTTAATTTTGTTTTGGCGATATTTAGCAAGTGTCTTCCAGACTGCAGAGATCAGAAGACACGGCCTAGGGTGACAGAAATTTAAAATGTGTGAAACAAAAACCCAAGTGATAACACCATTTAGATGAATTCAAGTATCCTGTCATGGGCCTTACAAAGGCGAAACACTGTTAGTAATCTTCAAGCAGAGAGCGACCAGCATGCGGGAAGTATGCGGAACCATAGAGACTGGACGCAGAGGCTAAAGACCCACAGTCTGTAATCAGACATCCCAAACCCAAGGTCTTTTCCACTCTTGAGCTACATTTATTTATTAGCAACTTACTTGACTTCTCAAACCCTCAATTTCCTAATCCATAAAGAGAGGATGGTAATGCCCACCTCGTACGCTGTTTTAGAATTAAAAGTTAAAATACGTAAAGCAAATTTTGGCACATTGCTTTAGCACACGGTAAGTTTTTGGTATTTGCTAATATTAACTGAAGAAACTCTAAGCTTTGCCAGATCCATGATAACATGACAGCTGCCTTCAAGTATTTTAAGGGACCTTATATGGAAGAGAGAAAGCGCTCTGAATCGCCTGTGGATAGAAGTCACATGGAGGTTGCCTGGTTCTACATAGGAGCTTTCTACAGAGCAGAGGGCCAGCAGGTGGAAGTTTGTAGTCTTGAGTGTCGCAGCACAGGCCTGCAACCTTGTGGCAGGAATCCTGCGTGGAGTCAAGTGCCTCATGGGTGGTAGATCAGGCGACCTCTAGGGTCCCATCTAAACACAAGATTCTAAGATTCTAGGACTTTAATCCCAGTTCCCTCAGCTTTGAGATTGAGAGGCATTCGCAGCTACCCCCCACAGTGAAAATACCAGAGGACCCACTGGAGACTCTCATATCAAAGTCACCTAAGCATCCCCAAATTCACATTTATACTCTGACATAGGAGGAAGCAAAAATCGAGGCAAGCAAAAACCTGGATAGTTAGGCTGCCTTTAAGACCAAGTGATTTGTGACTAAGCAGGATCAAGACCCTCCTTTGTATAAAGAGAACAATGCTAAAAGACAAAACAAAGCCCAAGAAAAGGTATTCAGTGTCTTCTGATCCCTCTCACATGCCAGGCCCTCCTCTATGAAACACAGAGGAACAGTCGGAGACCCAACTTGAGCAGATCAGCCCCCCTTCTGATGTGACCCGCTGCGTGTTGACAACACACCCCAGCAGGTGGGAGGGTAGAAACACTACCTTAGAACATCTGCCTGTGCCCAACTCCCCCTGACAACAGCTGGGAGCAGTCCACAGATAGAAAAGAGACAGCACCAGAACAGCTCTGTGAATAAAACTTTAATAATGTACAGCAGAAATTGGACAGGCTCATTCTTATATTAAAACAAAAGATTTCCTATATTACAACTTATTTACATTTGCATACTGAAGAGGTAAAGTGTCTAAGTGGCTATTTTACAGTCCTTTCTAATAAAATGTACAAAAACAAACAGAAGTACCGAGAATGCCGTTCGGGGGCCTTGATGGCGACAATAAGAACGGGCTTGGACTTGGTCTGTGAATCCAGAGGTGCAGGTAGCCCTAAGGATCAGGGTTGGCCTCAGGGCCAAACAGCACGCTTCAGGCTGTAGTTTCTCCCCAACTCTCTAACTCCTGGTGTTGAGTGGTGGGGGTGAAGGTGAGAGCTTCCCAAAAAACTGCTCAGTCTTCCCCTGGAGGAGCTGGACTTGTCCGTGGTGAGGACAGGAGGGCCACCTGGGGAGTGGCTAGTGGCTTGGGAATCCCTGGGTTGAGGAGTGTTGGCAGATCCCAGAGGCTGGTTGTGAAAGGGACACAGGAGTCTAATTCCTGTTACCACCTAGAACCCGCCAGGTTCTGCTGCAGGGTGGAGAGGTGGGGGGTCCACAGGGGTGGAGAAAGAAGGTCCCCCTGATGACAATTGGTATTCAAGGGAAAGTAATCAGTAGCCAGTAAATTGGCCCAAAAGGTTAGGGGAAGATCTCCTTTAACACAAGGAAAGAGGCAATACATCAGGAAAATAAATAGGAAGGCCAGGGCATAGGGGAAACATGTAAGCAGGGAGAGGGCTCTCCCCCTCCTCCACAAGCTTTGGCAGAGAATCGCTGGGCTGGAGGCAGGGGTGCTCTGAGGCTGCATCCATAACATGCTCCCCTGGGGGCAGGAGGGGCTCAGAATGAATGCAGTGATTGGGCTCTCATGCCCACCACCGGTCTCTTTGGTGTGTAGGAGGGGCATCCTTGCTCCTTGGTGGTCTTCTATAAGAGCAATCATTCCAGGCTCAAAAGGCTCTCAGAACCAACTACTGTATGAAAACTTCTGGTTCCAAAACAGGCATCCACTAACTTGGATCAGCTCCTTCTTCAGTGCTCCAAGAGTAGGACCCAAGCCTGTCTTGTTCGCAGCTGCACTGGCAGTGCCTGGCGCGACGCCTGGCACCCAGCAGGCACTCAACAAACATTTGTTGAATAAATGCCTGGGGGAGGAGAAGGTGCAACCAGCTGGACAATGCACAAAAAGCTAGGGCCCCAGCACAAAAACCGCTTATAGAATAGGCAGGGTCGGGGGACAAAGCTCAAGAGAGACTAACTCCCGGGGCAAGGAGGAGCTCTCACTGCTGGGTGGGGACAGGCTCAGGTATAAGGACAGACATTTCCAGTGTGATCGAGCTATGTGCGTATGATTGAAGCATTTTTTTGTGTGTGGTTATTTTTGTAGGGATTTCTTTAAAAACAAATAGATTGAGAGGTAATCATCACATAGAGATGGTTTTCCTTTTATAAAAACTTAATATTAAAAAAAGTTAAAATCCAGACCCTCCCAATAAAATTAAAAACAAAACAAAACAAAAACCTAAAACCACTCCAGTTAAAAGTTATGGCTTCAAAGTTATTATATACCTAAGATATGCTGACCAAACCACCACCCACAACCGTGCTTCTAGACATCGTTAAATACTACACTCAGGTTAAATATCAGGTTCAGCTCAGGCTGTTCCCTTTAGAAGGGCCCCTGAAGTGGGTGCAAGCCTTATATCTTCCCTCCACCGTAATCAGATAATCCAGTAAAAGACCCATGCAGATGCCTCCCTCCCACCCCTATTCCCTCCCCATTCTTTGCCCCCCTTTCCTTTCCCCACCCTAAACCTACCACCAAAAATATACACTGCTGTTTCCAGAATCTGGGATATGAAAGACAGATGTGACATTCCAATCTGAGTCCCAAGATCTGGGCTTCAAATTCCTTGGGCCTTCCTTGATGTTGCCGAGTCTGATGCCCTGGGCTGGCTCATTTCCCACGGTTGACACTGACTACAACACCCGAGACTTCCACTAAGATGCTTTCCCTGCCTGCCCTACCCCTCCTTCACATTTGGACCCAAAAGCCTCGCCTGCCATGGACAACTGGGCCAGCTTTGGTTCCGGTCTGAAATGGAGAGGGAGAGCTTTGCTGACATAAGGTGGGCAGAGCAGCCTGCTGGGAAGGGAGGACGACCGTGGCTCAGGGTTCCAGGGAGTGGGGGAAGAAAGGGAGACCTCCGAGAAGGGCACCAGGACACAAGACACTGCTCACTACTGAACAGAGGCACCAGCACGCAGAGACGGCATGACAACCACACCCCTGACCTGCACATGCACCAAAAGCTCAAGCAGGGAAGTACGCACCTATAGACACACACATACACACACATACACACACATACACACACACACACACACACACACACACACACACACGTTTAAGGGCATGGCACGAACCAGGCACAACAGAGGACGCACCTCGGCACATGCACACACGGCTGGACAGACAGGCGGCAGATTTTGCCTCCACTGGCAGTCCCTCCAGATGTCCGTGCGAGGGCGGAGCACGGGGCCCACAGCTGCCTGTGAGAGGGGCTGCACTTCTGGTTCCTCTGGGTCATCTCGATGTGCTGGAGTTGCTCCCTGGAGGAAAATCCTCAGTGCTAGCTAGCACTGGCAACATTCGGCTTCGCCTGGGCCCTCCCAGGCTTCCCCGGCACCACTCCTGGCTATCGGCCAGATGCACTGGGTTTTGCGGGACTTCCCACTACAACCAGTTTGAGTTGTGGCACTGAGTTCTCCATACCATTCGCTCTCAGAGTCTCCATGCCATCAGGAGGTAAATATAAAAGGTGTCTGTGTCTCAAACCCAACGTGAGAGTGAGCAGGTCTCCTGGGCTCTGTCCCTCTTGCAGGCCAGGGCTTCTGACCAGAGGGCTGGGCAGAAACGAGAGGTAGGCCTCCATCGTACGCTCAACATGGCAGCTCTGTGTATAGTCCTTGCTGCGCAGGGTTGTTGTGTAGGGGGAGTGGAACAGGGTTAGATCTTCACATCTTCCTGCACGCTGAGCTGGGAAAGGGTTTTCTTAATACGCAGAGCAGTCAGGCGGGCCGCGCCGTTGGCATACCAACACTCCCGCATCATCTTCCCCATCACTCGTAACGCCTGCACAGAGACCAGAGGGTGTCAATTTGACCCTGCCCTGTGGAAGCCTTTCTGGTCCCTAGGTTCTTCCTCATTTCTCAGTGCAGTCCATCAAAATCTCCTCTCCCCCTAGGAAAATGCTCTGCAACATACTTCTCCCCTTGGCGCACCCTTCCTTAAGGGACAGGTTGTGCAGGCAAAAGGAGAAAGCTGCATCCTGAAGAGGGGAGACCCTCTCTGCAAGAACAGTCGGCCATTCCCCATCATCTGGGTAATCTTGAAAGAAATATCCACAACAGACTGCGATCTGAAAATCATTTCTGTCAGGTTTGATTGTTTACTCATTGTTCTTTTAAAAAGCAGCATATGAACCAGGGATACACCTTGGCAGGTGCACACACTGGCTGTAATCCCACGGTTCGTATGCAGAGACTGGGGGAGGGGCATGGTGAAGAAGTAGGAAAGCAGCCCCTGAAAGCCTGAAAGCATCTTGTCAGGGGCAGAACGCTACACTGCCATTGCCAGGACGACATAGGCGACCACTATGGTAGGGCCAAGAGGTGACATGGAAGGTCACCTATGGACTGTGCTGATTGTTGAGGGCTATAAAGTTCCTCAATTGCTGCCCTAGGCCGGTGGTTTTCAAAATTCTGTGTAACAGTGGAACCTATTTGTCTAAGTTGAATCCCAACATGTAAACAGCACTGACTGAAGAGGGAGTGGGGGAGGGCAGTAAAACCAGCTCTTCCAGTTTCGCACTCATCCTCTGAAGTATACCTAACCTGGGGATTCCAAGGAACATTTTGGAAAGTGCTGCTCTACTAAGCAATGAGAAGGCATCCCCTAAAATGTGAACTAAGTAATTTTGCTCTTCAATGCAGAAACGCCCTCTAGTGGTTATACTCCTTAAAAGCAGAACCCTGAGGGAAAAGGAGGCCCACGTGCACTTAGCCAGGCAAACCCTCTGAAGACTTTAAGAACAATGTTTATTAGGAACCTGTATCATAAATTAGTCCTCATATCAATTCTTTCTACCAAATGTTGTCCCCTTCCCACTTCATCTGCCATCTCTTCCAAATTCAAATTCTCTCCACCCTCCTCTCTTCTGAGTTGTTAGAAAGGCCACCTCTCTCACAGACATGTTCTCGCTAAGTCCAATCCCTTATTCTGTACCCTTCATGGAGGCTTCTTCTTCACTCAGCCATAGTGCTTGGCTCACCCTTGTGGCTCCACAGCCACTTTTCTAGTTAGACAGGTCTATTTGCTCCTGCTCGCTTTTTGTTTCTGTCTCTTGCCCACCTCTCTCATCTGTGCCTGGAGACCAACTCTTTTTCTTCCACTAGTCTGTCCATTCCAAAGGAGACCAGACAGTGCCCAGGACAAGGGACTGTGGCCCCTCAGGGCTTAGTGTGTAACAGCACATAGTGGAATATCATAAGTGACACTCGGCAGTACCCTTGGAGTTGGACCTACTGTCAAGTAAGATAGAGAAATCAGGCAAATGGAAAAGCAGCACCAGGCAGGGGGAGCTTCCTACCTCATAACTCTGCCACCAGTTGGGGATGTTGGGACGTAGCTTCTGGTCGCAAACGACCTTTCGCATTTCCTCAATAGAAGGGTCAGAGGGCACTAAGTCATAATATGGCAGCTGATATTCTTCATGGACTCCTAGGAGAAAAAAAAGTTCACCTGAGTTGCCAATAGAAGGAAGAGATTACTCAAAAGCCAGTGAGAACCACCACACTGTGATCTGCAAATACTACTTCCCACTAAGAGGATCTAGGGCTCTCTGGAGAGCTTGGCTGATCTGGATATAGAGCAAGAAGTACACGAGATTAGCCAGGGACATCTTTTTCATACCAAAACACAAGAAAACTATCAAAGACCACTGAGGTTAAGTCAAAAGGCACTAACTTGAAAAGCTGCCAACTAGCCAAAGATGAGAATATTTAAGCAACAGTAAGACTAACTAATAACTTCAATGAAAATATTTAAAACCCACCAGTTCATAATGATACTAAACAACATCAACAACAAAGAAACCCCCAAAACCTCAGTCACTTTTGTAGGATAACAGAGAACAAACTCATTATTTTGAAAAATAGTAAATAAATAAAAGTCAAGTATTTTTCCTGTCTTTCTTATTTAAATTATACATCTTGGTAACCAGAGACAATTAAGGATAAGTTTCTCTTTCAAGAAATCTAGCTAATACATGAAGATTGACAGAATCATAATATTGGCATTTCTCAATCTTAATAAATTTGGATTTGGACAATGATCATCGATGGCTGTTAACTTCACAAAAAGAGAGACCATTATGCGCCTTGTAACAGAAGGATTGTTTTGGTGGGGTGGGAATATATATACTAGTCTTAAATCTAACTATTATAGGAAACAAGAGAACATATGAACTCCATGAAAAGGCAATCAGCAAAATCTAGACAGGAAAACTTTATAAGACAAATGACTGGATTCTCTAATTAAAAACCGTGGAAGAAAAAAATGGAGGTGAAACTTACAGATTATGAGACTTAAGAGGTACATCAATCAACTGCAATGGATGAACATTATTTGAACTCTGATTCAAACAAACTGTTTTTAAAAAATTTAGGAAAAAATTGGGGAATTCTTAACACTGATGTTAAATGACATCAAGAATTAATGTTCATTTTTTAGTGTGATACGAGTATATTTTTGAGGTCCTTATCTTTTAGACCTACCAAACTGAAATATTTTCCATAATAAAAAGTTAATTTAAAAAATCCAATATAGCTTTCTCATGGCCTTTTCCAGGAAAAACTTGAGCTAATAGGAGAGATTTTTAAACAGAATCTGACTTAGTAATTATCTAAGGGGTAGTTAAGAGCTTAAGCTCTGGCCTCAGTCTGCCAAAGTTTGAATCCTAGTTTCATTAGCTGTGTGACCTTGGACGAACTACCTAATCTCTCTGTGATAAATTTTCTTCAACTGCAAAATGGTGACAGTTATAGAACCCACTTTCCGGGTATAAGTTTGTAACAAAGATTAAATAAGTTTATATATAACAAGTGGTGTTAGCATTATTAATATACACTTAGCCTAAATTTATAATTGATATGAGGAAGAAAAAAATTAACTCATTCAGTTTAAGACCTGTGTGACTAGATTTTTTAAAATCTGTTTTTATATAATGATCAAAATTTAAGATGTATAATTCCATGAATAATACCTGGGTGCCCTCTCCCTAAGTTGGGTCTTTCCAAAAATACCATAAATGGAAAAAGGCAATAATACAGAAAAGGGTTCTGCTGGAAGACTAACCAGTTCTTTTTAATTAATTTAATTTAATCACCTTCCACTGACATGGAATCACTTACATCTACGATAAATGGCTGAGGGCAGGGTTCTTGAACTTGATCACGTGGCAGAATACTTGAAAGTCATTGTAAAATACTGATGTACTAAGCTGATGAAAAAAAATGTTTTCTGCTATATCTGATACTACCTTTCACTGGATTCTGACATGGATGAGCAATTGCAAATTTGGAATTAAATCTTTGGAAGATTTAAGAAAAAAATACAGGAGAAAAAAACTCATTTTGAGAAAATTCTATGCATTAAGCTTTCTCCTAAAAATTGAGAAATTACCACTATTATCCTATCAAGGAAACCCTATGTTCCCCAGGAATGTAGCTTGAGAGCCAGTATGTTAGCATATACTGCCTCCTATGTAAAGGAGACTCCTGTATTAGTCCTGTGCTATTCCCACTCAGGCTTTCTCAACCTCCACAAACCAATAAAAACAATGTGTTAAAAAAAAAAAGCCAACTGAACCTCCAAAATGGTTATCGCAATGTACAACACTATTTTAGAAACTGGTCTAAAGAGTAAACACACCCTTTGCATAACTGCCTCCAAGGTTCCCTTATCTTTGATGAGAACCCTAAGTGTCATGTGCTCTGACACTAGGCATCCAACAGGTTGCAAAAAGAAAGAAGGCAGTAGAACACCAACACCCTCGGTAATCCAGCATCCTGAACTGGGAGGCAGGAGCAAGAGAAGGCAGAAAAGAAAGGTACCTCCAGAATTGCATCTTCGGGCAATCTCCCAATATACAAGTCCAAGGGCATAGATATCAGCACATTTAAAGGAGTCAAAGTGCTTCATGTTAATGGTTTCATCAAGTACTTCAGGGGCCATGTATCTACAACAGCAAAGGAAACATGATCGTGCACAGAAAAAGATGACTTCTCTACTTATTGATTCAGGGGCCCTCTGAATATTGGCAAGCATCACCCCAAGATAGCCCCTTGGCGAGGAGGAAGAGATCAATTCTCTTTATTGCAACTCCCATGTGTTTTGGATTTGAATCTAAATACTTCAGAGTAAGTTTGATGATACTAGGCTACTCTTATTTGTATTGCTACTTTTTAACCATCAAGATTTACTTTTAGCATGTTTTGATTTCTTGGCAAAGGTACTTGTACTGTGGGCCATAGGGCAGTTAGTAGTACATAAAATCTGATTGCTACAAAGGTCTTGGACTTTGTTAAATGTAACCACAGGAATGGGCTGACATTAAATGTCCTTCTGCACTTCTGTTATCTAACCTGATTACAGATATGTGAAAATTCATTCCAGATAGTCATCAATGTACCCCTCAGCTAATTAGTACTACTCTAGCCACTCCCCTCCACGTACACAGTAAGGAAAATCAGGGGATCACCTCAGGCCTCACACTTTGGGGCTTAGGTCATTCATTCAGGTCAAAGGGAAAAAACATGATTCAGTGAAATGCACTGAGATTCAGCAGAAAAACAGACCTCCTGTTCCATCCTATTAAAAGACAATTCCGTTCACAACTCATGAAGTCAATCTGCAATCACAATTCCTTAGTCCTTATTTCACTTCTGTATGAAGTGGGAAGCAGGCCTATAATCCTGGGGGTGCCCTAATCTCCACTCTAGATTACCTCTGCTCTGGCTTGGCAAACCTGCTCTCTAAACCCCAAGCAAAACATGCTTCCTGCCTCCCCGGGGGTCTCTACACAAGCCATCCCTTTGGACAGCAACATTTCCCTCTCCCCACAGGCAAGTCCGGTGCCTATGCGCCCTCCAAATCTTGTTCCAGATTCTCTTTCTCTGCTGCTCTCCACTACCCAACACCACCAACAACTATGTGTATACAGTTCTATGGAGCTGTGCTCTTGGCACTTATATCTGTTAGATGTAACTGTGTAGCTTTCCAGTGTGGGGAGTGGGTGTTCTACTTTCTGCTGTCTTAGAGCAAGGATTACACCTCTTTTTTCTACACCTTCTCCTGTGCAACGGGAAGGGCCACACGTCGACTGCTCGGAACAAGTGTAGGGCACGGACAGAGGCCTAGGGCCTTCCTACCGTTTGGTTCCCACTCTCTGATTTGGAGCAATGTCAATGGTATCAGTGACGGCATCATGACGGACAGCCAGGCCCAGGTCTGCAATGGCGCACATGCCGTTTTTCTTCACCAGGATATTCTTTGACTTTAAGTCTCGATGAGCAATTCCAGGTTTCCCTGGGAGAGAAAAAACAGAGATCTTTAAAGAAAGATAGTAAAATGTGTTAAAAACACAGACTCTGCAGCCTGACTGGGTGGGTTCGAGTGTTGCCTTTGCCACCCACTAACCCTGGAAAAGTGACTTAACCCCTCTGTACTTCGGTCCCCTCAACCATAAAACAAGACTAATGCCAGTACTTACTTCTTGGGAATGCTGTGAGGATTAAATGCACTCATGTAGGTAAGTAAAGAGCTTAGAAAAGCATAGTATTAGCTAATATTACTATTAATACTACTACTACTTGCCTTTCCAGAACTAATATGCTCTAGTATTGAATTGTTGAGGAATTCAAAGAAAAGTTGCTGCCTTGGCAATTAATAGGGATTGCTAATATCACCACAGAGGCTGGGAACAGGCCCAAACTTTAATGGCTGGTTTTCTGTCATGACCAGCAAGTGCTGTTGCCCTGGTCAGCCAGGCATCAGGGAGCACACCTGCTACTGCGACAAGATCCAGGGTTTCCCCAAGAGCTGCTGTTACAGTCAACCAGCAGGGATGCCCGAGGTCTTCTTCTTCCCACAAACCTTCCTAGATTAGCAAAGCCCAGTGTATAATCCACCCAGCAGTCTTTAAGTCAGCTGTCCCCAAAAATGAATGTGTGAAATTACTGAACTGATGCTTCTGTTCCATGAGTCTGTTCAATCTTCTTAGTTCCATTCTCTTACATGTGCACTACGGGCTTCTGAGATGATCACTCAATGATCAATGAGATGATCACCAACCAACATCTAACGTGTCAGGCCATGGAATGAAAAATAACTGAACATTTGCATTAGAGTCCCTGAGGGAATTCTGAAGACAGGTGGGAAAAAAACCCATGAGGTTTTTTTACCTTTCATACAAGTAAAGCTCAAACCTCTTTCCTTTAGATTACAGTTCTTAGGTCCACTTTTCTCAGTTAAGGAGTTTTGGGAACTAAATCAGGGTGGTACAAACTTTTAAAGTCTATCCAACTATACTGTCTCTCGGCTGGGTCCACTCACCTTGGGTGCCCACGATCTCCATGTGCAGGTGTGCCAGCCCGCTGGCAGCAGACAAGGCCAGCTTAATCATCCCCTCAATCGTCACGGTGTACCGGTTGAGATAATCAAACAGGGAGCCATGCTCATGATAGTCCGAGACAAGCCACAGCTGGGTCCAGGTGCCATTATCTGCAGAGAACCACAGAGGAGTTCCAGAAAAGACACAACCACAGAGGTTAAGGCAGGAAAGGAAGACTGTGTACCAGACAGACTCCAGTAGATTCCTGAATTCCTGCTTCTTCCTTGCACACCTCCTGCAGCCCCCTCTATGCCCATTTCATCTACAGGTGTCTACCAGTTCTAGGCTCCAGGAAGGTCAGAAGAACATTTCTTTCTTAGACTTGCTCCCTTATTTCTTGCAGGTGGCTACAGGATTCTTTACAGTGCTCCATTGTTACACCAAATTTGAAATATAAGGCATCCAGGAGAAGAGGAAGCATGTGCTTAGGGAAAGTAACAGGTAACACCTGCAACACTGCTTTTGATTCTGAAGAGACCTGCTCATCCACACGTTAGCAACCACGACTGGCTGTATCCACCACTGCCAAAGAGAAAGGCTTCGCAGGTCCTCCTCGGTGCTCGAAGACCCTTTGAGCACAGCCTACCCTAGTCTCATTTGTAGCATTTCTTTCCTAAGTGCATTGTTCCAACCAGGCTATGAGCTCTCTGTGAGAGCAGGAAAGGGCTCCTTTGTGCATTAATGTATTCCAGGCCAAAAAACCACTTTTTGATACATGAAGAGCACACGTCCAAGTATTCCAGAGAGGTCATCTTAGCCTCAGAAGAGCAATGGAAGGTGGACAGCATACACTTTTATAAATGGTGTGGGTGTATAAGAGAGCACAGTGGGAAAGAGGAGGGGGAAGAAGAGAGAGAGAAAAAAAACCCCAAAAGCTGGCAATCTAATTAGGTTATGCTGCTGTCAACAGGAAAATTGGAAAGTAAATTGAGATCGCCTAAATTCCGGGCTGGTGCTAGTTCCAGGACTCTACACTATACATATCATGTTAAAAAGGCAAGAATGAAACAGTCTGATTTTCTCCTCCCCTGGCCCTAATGTGGGTTTCAACAGCCAGATCCCTTCTCGCACAGCTGCCAGAATCAATAAAGGGAGTGGCTCCTGGAAAAACACCAATCTTGACTTCTCTGATTACAAACAAGGGGTCCACCCAACATACCCCTATTATACTACAACCAGCCCCAAGTCTTGAGGGCCCTGCCAGTATGTTAAAAAGGAAGACTATGTTGATCCTTTAAAATATATGTAAGGTTTAAATCTTATCAAAAGGTGAAGCTGTTTTTTAAAAAAGGAACAGCTTATTCATAAAGAGTAAAAAAATTCTCTCTTCCTCTTCTTCGTGTAGAGTCTAACACTTTTCAGCTCAGGAGCAGATGAGGTCACTATAAACCCCCATAGCAATGTGGGGAATGAGCAGTTGTTTTAGGAAGGAAAAATAAACACTTAGCATCTTCCATAGGCTTTGTAGACACTAACTTCTAAAAATCGCTGTGGGAGCAAACTGTCACAACTGCCAGAGAGACTCTTCCAAACTATAAAACCATCACTGCATGGTCTATGACTTTAAGCGTACTTCCTGCCTATGTGTCTGTTGTCCCCTCTTCCTGGGAGCTGTGAAGGCAGGAACTGTCTTGTTCTTATGTGTGATAATGCAAGCAGCTGGCAGAGGTCCTGGCCCGTAGTCATCAATAGATGTTACTGAACTGATAAATGAAATTTCAGTTACTACCCACTATCTCAGAATACAATCCTCTCAAAAAGGCCCTCGCAGTCTGGCCTTCATTACCTCTCCACCATCTTTTGCTATATCATAACCATCCCAAGTCACCTGCAGGTTTCCAAACACACTTCACCTCTGCACATGCGTCGGGAGTGCCTTTCTATTGGTTTTCCTTCCTGACCGACTCCTGCCACCTTCGCCTCAATCAAGCTTGTGTGACCTCCCTGACCCCCACCTCACTCCCAATTTTGCTCACCAGAACAGCCTGTTGTTTTATTACTTCCTATAATCAATCATTACTTTGTCTCTTTGCTAGTCAGTGAGGTCCTCAAAAATGAGGACATGCCTGGCCAAACAAGAGAGACTCAAAAATTAAAGCAAAAATGAAAGTGAGAAAGGAGAAAATAAGAGACCTTGGGTACAAGTGGACTCAAAGCTGGGCCTGAAGGCCATGAGGTAACACTTTAGGGCAGAGAGGTCATCACCAGGCTGTGCTCACTCCACCACAAACATATGCTGCTGGTATGCCACAGAATGTGGCCTACACACTTTTCTGGGGCCATCCTCTCCTAGGGCCCCTCAGGGACTACCCTGGGGGTGGGTTTGGGAGTGTCGTGGAAGGGAAACTGAGTAGGCAGGACAAGAGATTTACTTGTTCATCTGTTTAATAACTACTTATTTACTTGTTTAGTGATCTGGGTTTCTATACAAGCTTTTTGTAGACGTTTGAAAACTATTACCTTATTTAGATTCTTTCTATGGGTAATAACTAAGAAGGCAAACAGAGCTGTGCTATCCCCGGTCACCTCCTCCATCTGGGGCCATGGTCGGCTTTAGGACACTGTATCCAAACCCAGCTCTTTACCTTTATTGTCAGCAGCAATAAATCCAAGAATGTTTTCATGGCGCAGCATGACGGTCTGGTATATCTCTGCTTCTCGGAACCAAGACCGTTCTTCACGAGAAGAGAAAATTTTCACAGCCACATCGCCACCTCTCCAGCGGCCACGCCACACTTCTCCAAACCGGCCCTTGCCAATAATCTCCTGTAAAACGATGGTTCGGGCCACTGTGCGCTGGACGAAAAGGGGTAATCCTATGGACAAAAGAATAGAAAGAAAGCTGACACTGTAAATTTGCTAAACTTAGTAACGCTCTCTTATTGCCATACTGGAAAAGCCTTCCCACACTACCTCATGCTACACTGGTCCACTGACCATGGAGAACTGCGACTGCCCCTGCACCATGTCCAGGTAATCCACCAGGGAGCTAAGCCAGGACGCGACAGAGTGAGTGAACACAGAAAGGGAAATGCATAGGATTATCTATTCCTTATCTAAGCAATTTGTCCTCTCAGTGAGTGTAGATGACAGATTTAAATATAAATGTCTGACCAGATTTACCAACTCTACAGCCAGCCTCTTGTGGGCCAATCCACCCACATCTGCCTTATGTTAATGGAAGAAGAGGGCAAAAAAAATGAAAGTGAGAGCTTGAGCACTGGAGTGCCTTCAGGCTGCTCTGTTCCTTGGCCACTAGAGGGCAGTGCTGTGTGGACCATGAACGCCAAATTGTGGTGAGGGCATTTAAGGTTCCCCCCTTTTCTGGAGATCAAAGTTCGGCTCGAGTGTGATGCTCAAAATGTAAAATGGGAAACTATCATGCTTATTCTAAGATTAATTTTACTGTCTTTACAAGACTCATTTATCAACTCTCTCACAGCCCCTCCCGACAGATAAATACATAAATGTTATTAATCCCTAACTCTTGTGGATGTGAACTACCATTTACTGTATGCATACTATGCATTAGGCACTATGCTAAGGGCTTTACATAAATTATCTCATTTCCTCTCAACCACCTATAAGGCAGGTGTTGTTATCTCCATCTTACTGATGAGAAAACTAAGGCTCAAAGGGGACGATTAAGTAGTTCATTCAAATTCATACAAACAATAAGTGGCAATGCAGGGATTGAAATATAGAACTGTGTAACTCCAAGATTCATGTTTTTAACTACGACAGTATAGAACCAGCAAAATGTTTCTCAAACTGCATCCCTTTTCCCCATCCCCTCTGTGCCTTATCCTAGTTCTGGCCCTTCTTTAAAACACTTCTAACTGGTCTTTCTGCCTCCCCTCTCACCCTGCTCCTGCCTTGCAGCCCACACACAGCCCCGCCTCACCCTGCCCATCCTCACAGGAAGGTAGTAAATGAATGAACTCACCCTCCACACCACTGCCAGAACGCTTTCCCCAGAAAAATATGGACATTTCTTTTCCCACACGAAAACTTTCAGGAGATGCCTCTCGCCTTGCCAGACAAAAGCACAGCACTCAAGGTCCTTTCTGCCTTCATCAGTCTGATGCCACCACCCCCAGCATGGGTGCACCATGCCGGTCTTTCTACCATTCCCTAAACACTCGGTGAACTTTATGCCTTTCTGTCCTTTTACTCAAGGGATTTTCCTTGGCCTGGAAAGTTCTCTGCCCTCCCATCTCTCTTAAAACTTTGAACTCAATCTTCAAAATCCTCTAAAATAGTCCTCCTCTGTGAGACCCTTCCCAACAATCCCTGTCTCTTCTATCTAACCCTCATTGGGCCTCTTTCTCATCGTTTTACCCTATATCACCCAGAGGGTAGTCAATTCATATATTGTTGATATGAACTGAACATCACATAAACAACAAGGACTTATTTATTTTAAATCTACAGTATTAAAACTCCAACACTTTGGAAGCTCTGCATATTCTGGATTAAGAATGGACTAAACCATCCAGAGAGAAATAGTTATTAATCATTTTACTCCAGCTGACTAAGTAACTGCATGGACCTTCCTGAGCCTCTCAGCCGGTCCTGATCTTAAAAAAGACTCCAGAAAACCCAAGCTAACCTCTTCTAGCAGAAAATTCAATCACAGAGTCAGTCAGGCAGTTCTAACCACTGCCCTACCTCTTTCAGCAAAGAACAAGCCATATATTTTCTCTCTTCCTAAAAATATGCAGCTTTTAAATATATCCATCATTTTGGCACTCTCTACTGCAGAGCTTAATAAAGGCAAAACACTAAAATTCAAGAGATGTCACAGCTCAAAGTATTCCTTGTGCTCAAGGAGAAATGTCTGGTCATGACTGATGGCATAATTTCCCTACAGAAGTCTTGTCACATGGCAAAGAAACATACATAAGCACAAAATTCTCACAAATGTGATTCTATATGTTTTAGCTAGAATGGCAACAGTGACCTTTGTGGATCTTTTTACAAGGACAGACTACCACCATCACTAAAATAACTGTTTATCTTCATAAGATGACTCTTTTGCAATTAATATTCGCATCTGATAGCCAGCTGAGCTATATACCCTGGGCCCTGAACAACCCAATTCCCCTTATCCTAAAATCTGGTCTCACATCAAGGTCCAGTGTTCGTCTAAGAAAGACGTGGTTACCAACAGGCAGTACAGAAAATAGTGCTAATGCCCTGCTGAAAGCCTAAGCTGCCTTTATTTAACCCCCGCCCAAAAAGCCCTGGGCAACTGATACAAGTCAATGATTCACCAAACTCCAGCTTTCAGCTTTACTCAATGTCCTTAAACTCCCCTTGTGGTTGCTCAGAGATCAATGATTAGCTGTCACCACCTAACAGGAAAGTGGCACACTCCTGTCTTTCAAAAGGGGCCCTTAAATTGAGCACTCCATTGCTCAGGTGGAACCAGGTGAATTTTAATAGATGTATGGTTACAGGACTTGAAGAGAGGCAGAATTTCTGAAATGGAGAGTTTTACATTTGACCTTTGGAATCCCAGGGAGTGAAAGATTTTCTGTGAACTCATTATCTTATCTTATTACTGTCAGACACCAAAAGAAGGGGAAGTATGAAACTAAATGACTCAGTGCTGCTAGAAACAAGTGCAAAAGCCCAGCCCTTTTCACAAACACTCTATCCTGCTGGGAAGCAGTAATGAAGGCCAACAACAGACACGAGGCCTGAAGAACTCAGTACCTGAGCCAGACCCCGACGTGGAGAGATCGTAGACAAGATCCTGGAGCGTCTTGTCTTTGGAAAGACACATCTCACATGAGGGATCCTCCATGTCCAGCCTCTGGCGGTTGTGATAGACACGCTGATGATAGTTAATGACAAGGAAAACAATGATGATGATGAGAAACAGGAGGAACACTGGGCCGGCAATAATGCCGACCAGCTCCACAGGGCCCCACATGGAAGGATGCTCAGGCTCCTTGAGGTGACCTGGGTTAAGTGAGAGAAGAGAGGGAAAGAACAAAGAGTAAAAAAAAAAAGAGAATGTGTTGGCCTTATTTATCCCTGACACAACCCTCCAAGTGCAAATTTCCTTTCCTTTGCCTCATGTACAAGGTGTCCTTGACCTCTCTGCTCTTACTGGGCTACTCTGTTTGCCTGGATGCTCTCAAGTGCAAACCTCTCTGGTTAAGAAGCCCTTTGCAGCAGTCTAACCCATAACTCATTTTATAATTTCAGAGCATTTCATGGTACTATTCCCACCTCAGCGCCCCGGACAGATGCCAAGTTCTACTCTTCAACTTGTAACAGCTTCTTTAAGCTCTGCTCCAGTCTTTCTCCTCCTGTTCTGATCTCTCTAGTAATACTTCTAAATGGCACACTTGCGAAGGGGTGGGATCTATTACTTTTCGGCTTTGTTCAAAGTCCTTGCCCAATTCTAGCCCTTCTTCCCATTTTGCCCTCATCCCCACCCCAGCAGTTCCCTGCACACAGCTCTGGGGCTGCCTCCTTCAGCATCAGTCTCATACGATCCCCTAGGATCCCTGCCTAGCTCTCCCACTCCTCAATGGCTGCCTATGGCTGTTCGGCCACTATCCAAAATTCAGCTTTCACCTCTGGGACCAACTTGACAATGTCTCCTTCATCTTCTAATCTATGAACCTGACGTGAAAGGAATCCTATTCCCTGCCACCTTGGGGAACATCAAAAAGAATCCTTTACCAATCATCAAAGAGAGTGGGGAAAGAGTAGAGAAGGATGAAATGACAGGGGTGCCCTACCTCCGAGATGAGCCAATAGTCCAACAAGGGTGTCCACTCACCACTGGGCACCCTCAGGTCAATCTTGTTGCAGAAGTCAGTGTAGCAGCAGTGGGTGTTGCGAAGATCCTCCGAGCTCAGGCAGTAGAAGGGCTTCCCAGCGGGGACCAGCTCCACTTTGGGGATGCAGGTGCGCACATGGTGCTCCATCCCATCCAGGTTGAAAATGGAAACCATGCAGGCCCCATCTGTTTCACATGTGTAGTTGGCCTGTAGGCAGCTGGTGCATGTACACAGCAGAGCTGCAGGAAATTTGGGAGTAGACACTGACATCAATGATCAGATCTTACCCTAGGTCCTTCTCCAGATTTAGAATATAATCCCTTAGCATGCTTGTTCCAAAATGAAGAGCTATTATAAAGACGGGGCCAGAAAGATATCTTCAATGAGGGCACAACCTTTTCACCTGTTTATTCAGCTCACAAGTAAAGCTTTCTAAGCTTCACCATTTTCCTCTAAGTGCTCTACTTTATGCCTATGAAGCACAGAGAAACTACCTTTTGAACTTTGCCTTAGACTTATTACAAATTATTTTGTGGCTGGGAAAGGTTTTCCTTTAAATTTAAATGAGAGGAAGGCACCTTCCCTTTGGAGAATATAAGTCTCCACGCCCAATACACACACACTCCATCCAAAACTACCTATGGTTCCTTGGTGCCATCATCACCCCCATCTCCTTTCTCCAACACTAGGTATGCCCAGTTTCCTGAAGGCAGTATGAATGCTCTCACACATTCTCTTCCTTCAATGCTTTTTTTCCTAGCTAATTCTTACAAATCCTTTAAATTCAGCTTTAAAGTCACTCCCTTTGAAAAGCTTCCCCTGACTAGTCCAACGCCCTCTTCCTGCAGTCCATGGCAGGTGTCCCTCTCATGAGGGACAAAAACAGTATACTCCAAAGAGGATAATATTAGTGGCTACCTCTTAAAGTTATTGTGAGGATTAAATAAGCTCAGGCATAAAAAGTGCTCAATAAATTTAAACCACTCTGAAAGGACTCTGAAAACACTTTAAAGGGTGTGTGTGTGTGTGTGTGTGTATAAAATCTTTTTTTTTTTTCAAATAGGTAGTATATGCAATCATTTCTGAGACTAGTGAGTCTTGCTGGGTGTGTATTATACATAAGTGTGCACTGTTGACAGGAAATTACTGTAAATGAATTTGGTACCTCTGAAAGTAAATTCAGCAGCCCTGGAGTCGGAAATCCTTTATCAGTCTAACAAGAATAGCACAGACAGCAGCAGTTGGTTCTCCCCAACACTGTCTCCCAAGAACCTAACCTAGCCCTGACCTCTCTGGATGGGCAGGAGTGTGGCTTTAGCCACTAGAATACTTAAGTTGGGACTCACATCCCTGAATGAAAAAGCTGTCAATCACAGTATGAAGGTGGTAGGACTCACCCAGTCCTCAGTTGGACACTAAGTGGATGCTACTTGGATACCAAGTGGGAATATGTTCAAACTAAGGCCTCTGGACAAGAGATGTATATGATCAGTTCCATGAAAAACTAGCCTGTCATAACTCACCCCTTTAGGCTGTAAACAGTCTATCTTTGTCTCTTCCTCCAAAACACTAGAAGACAACTCTTGGCTTTTCAAATCCAAAGACAGATTCTAAATATCTGTGTGTCCAACCCCTCCTTCCTTCAGCTTTCTATAAATGACATGATCCCTTGCCATTCCCACACAAGGAAATAAAGGAGAGACAGCTCTGACAGGTAAACAGGCAGTGTAGATCTTCACTGTATGGCCTGTAGTATTTTTTCCACAGTATCTGATCAGATCCTTTTCTTCTGGGAGAAATTACAAAACATGCAGCTACCTGCTGAAGCATTTGGGTAGTGTTACGTTTTAAAGGCAGGAAGTTTAAAGCAGGTATCCTTTAGAACTAGGATCCAAATCATAAAAGGAATTTTAAAAGTAAATTCTTCCTTAATTTCAATTCCAACCCTTTTAGACATGAAAAAGAATAAGGAAACTCATTTATTTGCTCCCTCTTTCACTCCTCTAGCTAATTTAAAAGTTACTTCTGCGACCTTCCAAATACTTAATCCAAACCTCTTTTACTCATGCTGAAGCCCTGACTGTTAATTCAGGAACGCTAATGCCCACTCCTCTTTGTGTCAGTGAGAACATTCAGGCATGAAAGGGGTTGCCCATGGAACACACACCTCTCAATACATGCACCAAAACGTCCAGCAAAGAGAACAGCATTGGGTCTATTTTGGGAAGCGAGAAGGGAAAGTGAACAACTCCAAGAGGGCTATTCTGAGCACAGTGGGACACACAGGCCAGACCCACAGCCGCCTTTTGAAAAAAAGCTCACTTCGGAGTCTGTCAATTAGCAGGCAGGAGAGCCAGGAGTCTGAATCCAGACACTTCTTCTCCTTTCATTGGTTCACAGCCCCTTTCACAGTGATTCATTCTGGAGAATGAACACACCCACACGTGGCTCATTATTTTTGGGAAGTACTTAAACAATCCTGGTGTAAGACAGGAAAGAACAAAAGTGGTGAAATCTATGCTAGACGGGACTAAGAACGGAACTGGGAGCAGGGCCATGTGCGTTTGTGATAAGGAATTGAGCAAGCCCCTGAATTTATCTGGGCCTCAGCTGCCCAACCAGAAAATACCATTTATCTTACAGAAATGGTATAAAGATTAGCCAAACATCCAGTAAGTGCTCTGGGTACTCTGAGAAAGACTCTCTCTGCACCCATCTGTGTACGTCTATATATTTTACAATGAGTGAAATGTCTGAAAAAGATCTATTTTTAAGATAACTATCACTACTGCCTACACCCCTGAAAAGGTTTCAGTTACTATCACTAGAGCTGCAGATGGGTATCACAGCAGGAATAGGTCAGAAAGACCTAAGGCTCAAATACCAGCTCTAATATTAATCACATGACCTTGAGCAAGTTAGGGAACTTCCTGCACCCGGTTTCCTAATCTGTAAAGTGGGACTGTTAATAATTACATCACAGGACTATGCAAGACTTACATGAAATAAAAAGTGCTCAGCAAATAGGTGCTCAATAAATTTATTCTCTCAATGTAAAACTCACACACACACTCATTAACAACTCTCTTTAACTACTAATTATTAGGAAGTGGCAAGTTACAGCAAGACCACAGCAAAAAACTGCTGTCTAGGTCTCAGCTCTGCCAGTAACCACTCGCGTAGCTCTGGGCAAGTCATTTAACCTCCCTGAGCCTCATTTTCCTCATGATTAACCAGAAAGAAGGGACTGAACTAGATGACCTCTAAAATCCTACAACTGAAATTTGAATCTAGTCTGTTTCTAAATTCACATTGTTTGGATCACCGATCCAAAACTAGGGACTTCTGCTTTAAATTGTATGTACCTTTCTCTGAATTTTAAAGATAGACATATGGCTAGTCTTCTATTAATATTCATTTTTCATTGAAACAAAGTAAGTGATAATAAAATTATAAAAACATCTGAATTTACCATAAATTTACTAGTACACTAAATCACAAACCTAATTTCGATGTCTCTGAAAAGCTAAATGTGGACTAATGATAACAGCCCTTTAGAATCTATTTCATAGTGACTCATCAAGTTAAATCAGTCCACACATGTGTATATAAACAATACACACCTGAGAGTTACGTAGTAGAAACAACACAAGTAGGAAAACCAATCACAAAGGAGTAATAAAAACACTATGCATACAAGCAAGTTAAAAATGGCGAGAACAAAATTCCCACTAGCGCAGCACTTTGTTATTAACAAGCTAGTCAAACCTGAACTAAAGACAAAACCACTTTGGCAGGATTTGAACATAGTTCCAAAGTATAATTAGAGGGCGGGATGTAAATGTAAATTTGATTCTCCTGAGAGAGGCTGTGTTTTCTGGAAGGCTGACAAGTCCTAACTTCAGCAGACTCAGTCTAGCTGCATGTTAAGGAGGCACTAACATAGCCAGGTCTCAGTAAAACGATTTCACTCCAGGCAGGGTGCTGGTTAGGTCCCCACTCTTACCCACTGGCAGACACTGGGAGTACACTCGGCAAGGATGTGGCTCACTGGGAATGCTTAGGAACGACCTTATAGGATAGACTCACACCACAGCCCAACATTAAGCCTTAGACCACATCACCAGGGAAGGGTATGGGAAAGTGCAGGGTGGTGGCACCAATCTCAAAAGGTAAGAGGCATGCTGCAAAACACACATTTGTCCTGGTAGATAAAAGTCCATGAACGTTCCAAAACATTTTAAAGCTACAGTACTTATGATTTTTAGCTTATATTAAGTGCTCCTTGGGGATAATAAGTTTCATTAATTTAGTACTTGTGTGAAGCACTGTCCTGTTTAGACACAATAAACTTGCCACTTCCAAACTTTACCGGGCAACCTTCCAGTTCTAGAGTATCCAAGATTCGGTGCCCAAATCAGCCTGTGCTGCCTTTACTCTTCATGATTTTACAAGTTGATCATAAACTGCCTCTAAGGTCTCATCCTTCTAGATAACAGCATCCATCAGACAGGCCAAACTGATAAGAATAGCCTATTCCAACCTATGATTATTTTAATTATTCTTCCCTGGATCTTATCCAAACCCCCTACAGCTTCCTTAGGATAGAACAAAGACCACAGCGCTACATAATTCTGTGACCTCAAATAGCCAAAATGATCTTGAAAACGACAAAACAAAACAAAGTTGGAAGACTCACATTTCCCAATTACAAAACTTACTACTGGCATAAATATAGCCATATAAATCAATGGAATAGAAATGAGAGTCCAGAAACAAACCTATACATCTGTGATCAACTTATTTGTGACAAGAATGTCTAGAACTTTCAGGGAGAATGACTAGTCTCCAATAAATGGTGCCAGGCAACTGGATATCCACATGCAAAAGAATGAAATTGAACTCTTACTTCCCATCATGTACAAAAATTAACTCGAAATGGATCAAAGACCTAACTATAAGAGCTCAAACTCATATTCCAAAACTTCTAAAACTTTAAAAAAGAAAATGGGCAAATCTTCAGGACCTTGGATTTGGCAATGGTCCCTTACAGATATCACACCAAAAGCACAAAAGTAGATGAATTGGCCTTCATCAAAATTAAAACCTACAGAATGAGAGAAAACAGTTGCAAATCATTTATCTAATAATAGTCTAGTTTAGAGGATATATAAAGAACTCTTACAACTCAACAACAAAAAAAAACAATTAAAAAATGGGCAAAGGACCTGAACAGACATTTCTCCAAAAAAAAAAATACAAATAGCCAACACATGAAAAGATGTTCACCATCATCTCAAACGCAAATGAAGTTCAAATTCAAATAAAACCCACAATGAGATACCACTTCCTACCCACTAGAAAGGCCACAAAAAATGAAAAAGAAAATAACAAGTATTGGTGAAGACTCAGAGAGACTGAATCCTCATACACTGCTGGCAGGATCGCTGTGGAAAACATTTTGATATTTCCTCGGTAAGTTAAACACTGAATTACCATATAACCCAGCAATTCCACTCCTGGTATATCTCCAAAAGATTGAAAACAAGTGTTCAGACAAAAACCTGTACATTGATATTCATAACGGCACTATTCACAATAGTCAAAAGGTGGAAACAACCCGCATATCTGTTAAATAATGAATGGATAAACAAAATTTGGTATATTCATACAATGGAGTGTTATTCAGCCATAAAAATGAATAAACTACTGACATACACTACAATATGGATAAACTTTGAAAACACTATGTTAAGTGAAAGAAACCGTATATTGTATGATTCCATTTATAGTAAATATCCAGAAAGCAAATTAGTGGTCGTCGTCGGCTGGGGAGCGGGGCGGGATGGGAAGCGACTGCTTAACTGGGTTTCTGGGTTTCCTCTGGGGTAAAGAAGACGTTCTGGACTGATAGTTTTCTTAACATTATGAAGGTACTTAACACCACTGAATTGCACACTTTAAAATGGTGAAAAATGGTAAATTTTCTGTTACACGTGTTTTACCATAATTTAAAAAATACCATAAATCTTTGTAAAACAGTTTGTATGCTATAATCTCAATTATAAAACAAAAACACCAAAAACCTAACACGTGGAGGGAAAAAAAAACTGGAGGCACAGTGTTCTTCAGATTGTGCTCTTCCTCAAGCCTTAGACTCCCCAAAATGTCCCAGGAACCTCTGAACTCCACAAGGAGGGAACCGGTGTTCTCCTCCTCTTCACCATTTTCTCACTGGTGTCCAACATAGTGCCTAGCCAATAGCGCCATGCTTAATAAATCTCCAATAAATCTCAGCCTAGTAACTGAAGAAGAAAGGGGGCTCCACCCAAGTGGCTCAGGTTTAATCCACTTTATACATGTTTCTACATTTTCATTTTTAAAAGGGTTCCACTGCTTTAAAAAGAAAGAAAAAAGAAAAAAAGTTGTTCAGTCATTACTAATCTAGACAACTGCCAATATGTTTATGAAAATCCCGAATCGGATTAAAAAATGGAGGTGTCTGGCACTAAACTGTCACAAAATAGAGGAAATGGTTTAGTTCTCCTGGGAGGACAGCAGTGTAGGGGGACAATACCTGGGAACTGACACTGCACCAGGAGCCAACTAACTAAATTACGTAGAAAAATCTTGCGGCATTAAAGTAAAGCAATCGGATGCTAATGGTAAAAGAGACCCAAGTTACACCCTCACCTTTCAAAATCATCAAAATTAGATTACAGAGCAACACAAAACAAAAACTCTCAAGTGTCCAAGAACCATAATAAAGTCAAATTTTACATGTGTAGTTCATGGTACCTAAAACCTCCCAAAAAATATACTGGTAAAAAGCACTTATGAAAAAAATATAACTGACTTAATAAAGGAAGTTACTTGTATGAAGAAGGAAAAAACCCACAGATTTAACAATAAGACACTTGATAAGCTTGGTATTTAATTCTGATCTGGGAAAAGGTCTCGGAATGGGGTTTGCAAAAGAGAAAGGTGTTAGAAAAGCCAGCTTCACACTATATCTATTCTACAAACTGCCTTTCTGACATTCTACTTGGAGACAAACCCAACCCTAGAGAGCTGTTTAAACAAGTTCACCCCTAAGCCTCAGGTCTAGAGAATGAAAGCTTTGTTCTCAATCAAAAGAGATGTTTGATGTTTATGCTAAGGAGACCTGTCACTGTAACTTATTTATGACTGACTATAAATACCTGAACATCTAGCAATGGCCCACCTGCTGCCCAGGAGAATGTCAAGGTAAGAATGAGTGGCATCACTATGACAAAATGTATCTGATGAACCTAAGTGTACAGACTCGGCCACCATATTTAGACTATCTACTAGTAACTTGGTATTTCTCTTTTGCTTAGTTTATTATAATTAGTTTATTATAATTTATTATAATGAACATGTAAAAGCACTCTGTTTTCTTTTATTGTATTTAAATAGACATATCTGTTGCTCGTTAGAGCAGGGGAAGATATTTATCAGTGGCATTTTGTATTTGCTTCCTGACCTATTTCCTATACTATGGATGAGTGGAGAGGAGATGGTATATATCAGTTTTGAGTGAGAAGAGGGAAAGAAATGGTTGTTTCAGGCAACTGGGACAATGAAAAAAAAAAAATTTCAACCAGGACTGAGAATAAAACTAATGGGTTGAGGTAAAGTTCATTTGGCTGGAATAAAATGGGTGGGTGGTAGAAGAAACAGAGATGGAAGACAGGAGGTAGGAAAAGAGATTATGATGTTCCAAGTAACTCACAAATGTCTGTAGCATTTTTGAGTGACGGATAAACACTGGATATACAGGAGATAATAAAATTATAGCAGAACAGAATTGGAATTATTTATCTTGGATTTTGCTGAGAGGACAGAAATGAAGGAATTCAATTAAATGAAGTTATTAAGTACTTAAAATATGCAAGGCTCTGTGACAGAACAAAGCCATGTAAAAAAGAATAAGTCAGTTTCTAGCATCAATTTTCAAGGGCTACAAGGTAGGAGAATGGAAGGAGTAGACAACTATAAACCAGTGTGAACCTCTACACTATCAACAGGGACCAAGGAGAAAAGGAGAGAGGATGGAATCATTGACTGAGGGTAAGACAGAAAGACAAAGAAGATCCCACATTAGAGGATGCTGGATTTGGCTAAGAAGAGAAAGCCAAGGCCAAGAAAAGCACAAGGCATGTTAGGTCCTCAGTGAATGGACAGATGCAACAGTACCAAGGTTCCAGCCAGAGACGGGGCAGTAAAGGAGACTAGGCCAGATTGGACAGATTGTGATGCCAGGCTAAGGGGTCTGGGGTTGATTCTGGAGGCTGCACAAAAGTGGTGGAACTATCAGACTAAGAATGTGTATTTTCCAAAGTTAAATCCAGCAGTAGGATGGAGGAAAAGTGGGAGACTGTAGGCAGAGATCAGTTATAAAATTGTCTGAACAGGCATCATAGTATATAGTGGAGTGCAGTATTTAGAGCACATGCTTTGGAATTAGACAGACCTCGGGCCTACTGCTGAACCTCTGCATGCCCCAGTTTCTTATTTGTAAAATGGGGATAAGAGAGCCTCAGAGAAGACCTGTATAGAGTAAATGATGTAACAGCGCTTAGCATAATGCTTGAATATATAGTAAACATTCAGTCAGTAAGAAGCTTTTATTACTACTGTCATCCCAGTCAATGAGAAGCATTTGAACTCTGCAGTTCTGTGGTTGCTCCAACAAGCAGAAGAAAAGTCAATTTGTGTGTAAACTTCTAAAGGGCAAGGACAGACTATTTCCTCAGTATCCCTCTCAACATTCGGCTTGGTCCTGGATATTAGAAACGAACATTGATTGAATCTGATTTAATCCTACCTACTACAAGTGCAGAATGTAATATACGAACATATACCAAGATAATAAATAAAGATTTGGGGTAAGACAGGTTCACCACAAATACTAAAGAAAAAAAAAATGCTTCAATTCAGATTCCTCAACTCAAACATCACGATCATCTAAAAAAACTATCTCCAAAGCATCCCAAATCTCCTCTCTTCTCCAAACACTCACAAGTATCTAGGAAAAGGTAACAGACAGATGAAAACCACATGTAGTCAAAGGACTTTTCATATCCAAGGTCCATCGATGGGATGGCTAAGTACCAGGTCTCAAGTACCTTCAAGCCTACCTTGAGATATTTC
This sequence comes from Pteropus medius, assembly GCF_902729225.1. Classification (NCBI taxonomy): domain Eukaryota; kingdom Metazoa; phylum Chordata; class Mammalia; order Chiroptera; family Pteropodidae; genus Pteropus; species Pteropus medius. Next base: position 2,419,105 of record NW_024356397.1, read on the forward strand.
TTATTCTCCTCTCCTGCTTTCCTTCTCACCACATCACCATCCAACTCCACACACACACACACACAGTTTTAAAACAGCATCTATTTACTATCTCACCGTTTCTATAGGTCAGAAGTCCAGGCACAATACGACTGGTATCGGCCACGGTTGCTTTCTCATACAAGGCTGGGACCTCTTTCAAGCTCACTGGTTGTTGGCAAACCCCACTGCCTTATGGATGAAGGACTGAGGTCCCCACTTCCTTCCTAACAGCCAGAGACTGCTCTAGTCACCCTGCAGTTCCTGACCACATGGCCTCATGGGCAGTTCACACATGGGTGTGTGCTTTTTTCTAAGCCAGTTGGAGCATCTCTGCCCTCTTCTGCAATCAGCTGAGAAAACTCTGCTTTCAAAGGGCTAGCATGATTAGACCCTGTCCACCATGATAGTCTCTCTATCTGAAGGTCAAATGACTTGGGACCTTAATTAATTACATCTACAAGTCCCTTCACAGTAGTACCAACATTCATGTTTAACTGGAAGAGGTGTGTATATACCAAAGGCCAGGAATCTTGGTTTATGGTTGGGCTATGGTTGGTAGAATCACCTATTGTCTATCTCACCTGCCAGAAGGTAAGTTTCGTGAAGAAAGGCATTTTTGTCCCTTTTTTTTCACTGTTGTATCCCTAGCATTTACAATAGTGCCTGGCAATACGATAGGTGCTCAATAAACATGTGTTAAAGAAATCTTTATATCACTACAATAGTGTTTCCCTCTCCTGCCATATAGACAGACGTATATTTATAAATATATGTATTTAGTTTATTTACAGGCTTGAAATGGAATTTCTAACTGTATATATTAAAATTCTGGTTCAGTGAAACCATTTAGGAGTCCTTGGAATTTCATATAATTTTCTCTCTGCCACAATTATTTGAACGGCTTTAACGAAATATGGTTGATTCTTATTATTCATGGATTCCACATTTGTGAATCTGCCTACTTGCGAAAATTTATTTGTAACCCCAAAATCAATACTCTCGGTGCTCTCGCGGTCATTTGCGGACATACAGAGTGGTGAAAAGTCTGAATCACCTAATGCACACGTTCCAGCTTAGGCAGAACAAGGCAACACTCTACTTTCTTGTTTCAGCTCTCATACTGTAAATGTGTGTCCTTTTCATGGTCTATTCAGGGCCATGCTTTTTGCCTTTTTGTGGTTTTTTAACTGATTTCTCTGTATGTTAGTTAAGCTTCGTTCAGGTATGCATTATCATACTATTGGCCTTGAGTTCAATGTTAAATAATCGACAATGTATATTAAATGAGGAGTCTTTAAACAAGGAGTCATAACACAAGAGTATGTACTGATCCGTTGATGAAAATGTTGTGAACAGTAACTCACAAGACCCGAACCCTGTATTTTTCCTAGAAGCAATGGTTCGGTATTCGCTAATTGTGTTCAAGTTGACTTTATGGAACATAACCGCCACAAATGAGATGACTGTTTTAGCCCCCTTTTACAGATGAAACAATGAAGTTAAGAGAGAGGTGAAATGGCAGCTCCTGGCAAACTCTAGCACATCATCTTGGGTTATTTTCTTCATAACACTCATGACTGATAATTGTGTATACTTATCTTCAGTGTAAGCCGCTGCAATTTTAAGTTCCACGAAAGTTAGGCATTTAGGGATCTTTGTCTATCTTGTTCTCTGTTATTTCCCCATGCCAAGAACTATTCCAAGCACATACCCAACCAAATGAATAAAGAATTCTCCGATATGTAATTGTGTAAATATTAGGAGTGAGTGATACTTTAAAGGGAAAGGCAGTTACTTTCCTTGTGTTAAATTCAAAATATTTAGCAACACAACTGCAGGCTTAAGGTTAAGTGGAGAGAGAAGAAAACCAAAAAGAACCGCAGAGCTGCATGAAGTGACAATGTCTCTGAAACCCAGAGCGTAGGTGATATCACCTGGGATGGAAACTTCACAGCTAAACTCTGGCAGCTCTATGGAGTAAGGGAAGGAAAGATTCACTCTGCAATAGTAGTTTTGTGTGGTGTTATATTTATCTATGATGGAGAAGCCAAGCAGGCAGAGCAACTAGACATGGGTAGAGATGGTGCCTCTGGAACTCAAGCTCGGATTAAACTGTGTGAGAGAGAAACTGAAGCCAGCAAAAACCAAGAGCATGTACTCGAACCTGGCCCGGAGGCAGTGCCTACAGAGTGAGAAATGCAAGTTAGACTGTGGGGTACTGTCAGGTTTGAGGAGCTGATTCCTTAAAAAGGTTTCGGCAATCCAAGCCCAGGAAGAACTGATAGGCTATGGATGCCTGCAGTACTTGTAGCAGCAGCAAGGCTGATGAGAAAGAAGACTCTAGGATTTTCTTTGTATAAATACAGAGAGGAAAAATGAGATAAGACCCTCTTACATCAACCCCTATTATAACAGACAAATAACACAAGAATTAAAGACAAAAAGGCGGGATTCCAGAATTAATGTTCACTGTTGCTCTGAGCAAAAACTGAACAGTAAATAATAAGAATTTCAAAATTGAAACAAAAGCCACTTCAGTATTTTAATTTAACCTTCAAAAATAAAGTAGATCTAAAGTGCCATTAACTGAGAATTCCATTCCACCTCAACACCCTGTACTCCTGAGTTATTATGAGAACAGGCTGCACCACAATTCAACTCATGTTCCAAAATGCAACAAGCAGCTTCAACAGGACATGCTGAAAGCAGCAGCACGTTCCCTCACTTTCTGATTCATATTTTGGTAGCAAGGTTACAATTAGCTCACCGGTGGAGAATAAAACTATTTATAACACAGCAGTCCACCTGAAAGACACAATCATCTAAAAAGGTTTTCAGAGGAAAATGAAGTACCGCTTCTTCCTGTACTGACTGTAGGTTCCCAAGGTCCTTTTGGATGAAGTCCTCAGTCTAACCTTCCTGTGTTCACAGGCACCATTCTGGCCACCTCTCAGCCTCCATGTTCTTATGTAACATTTACATAGAGCCATAAACATACCCAGAGTTGCGTAAGAATTAAAACATTGCCAAACCAATAAAACAGGTCACTCCTTCCAGACTGTCTTTGATTAGCACAGGTATGTTGCCCAGTCTACGATGTAAGAGCCTGTCAAAAGACAGAAATTAACTTGAGGAAATCTGACAGTCTACAAAAATGCACAAATAAGAAGAAATCAATCTTCTTCTATCAATCCTGAGAGTATGTTATTCTGCCCCATAAGATAAAAAGTAACCGAACAATGCTTGTTCACTGAAGTCAGAAACTATGTCTAAAAATACCTCCCAGCCAACTGGCTATCAGTAAGTCATTCTCACAAATGTCCCAATAAGAGTGACAGGGACTATGCCTTACTTTACAGAGGGAAAACTGAGGCAGTCACAGAAAGGTTAAGTGATTGTTCAAGGACAACCTGTAAGGGATCGAAGTTCTGGGGCTATAAACCAGCCTCTTCCTACTACCTGGCTCTAACCTTTAACCAGAGTGGCCATTTTATTACATTTTAATCACATCTATTATTGCAAGAGCTCTTCTGACAAAACTAGTCAGAAATTCCCTTTTTCATTGCAAGAGTTCACTTTCACTGTACTTCAAATACACGTCTACGCAACAAAATTATAAGACTTGGCCTGAAATGAGTTTTTTAGTCTGCTCACAGAAATTCAAAATGTTCCTATCAGAACTTCACATGTCTCTCTTGTTGCTTTTGTCATAAGAAATGAATGTCATGTTCTCCTGGTACTAATGCAATTTTACATTTTTAAATACTAATGTGAAAATTCCAAAGCTAGGCCTTAAAACACAGTACACCTATCAACTGCATGCTATTTAAAACCTGGAACTCATTCTCCTTATCACTGGCCTTTTACAAAGTCACGGTTAATTCACTAATTAACAGAAACACCTATTCCCTTGCTGTAGTCATGTCATGTCCAAGTACCGGGCATCACGGGCTGCCTGGCTCCGCCACTCTTCCAACTCACCTAGGGGAGCATGACAGAGGAAGTGCAGAGGAGGAAAGCAATCAACTTCTTGTTATCCCACAGCCTTTATTTTCCCAGAACTGACGTTTTACTTTAAGCCTTTTGCAACAGTGGTCTCTGTAGCATGCACCATTGGCAACTAGATGTGTCCCGGAAAAAACTGTAGCATCTGGCCAAAAAGTTTAAAGGCCTTCGAGAATGTTTGCTGGACACACAATCTAATTTCCAATTTACCAAAAAAAGAAACTAATTCCCTATTATGACCACCCATCCTCACCCCAACAAACATCCGTTTTAGGAAAGTTACAAAAAAATGAACTCTGCCCCATTCAGAATCAGTTGGATTATCAATTAAACATTTTTAACTAGGCACACAACAACAAGAAAAGCCCCACAGACACTACACCAAATCAACAGAGAAATGACTGTTAAAAATCCTGGATATAGTACAGACAGGATAAAAATTTCTATGGAAGGAATTTAAAGATTATTCATACACATATCAAATGACTACCTGAAGGCCAAGTCTCCTTATTGACTACCCCACTAGAGAAATAACATTACATGACACTTTCCAAAAAACATGACCCACAATAAGACCCAGCAAATGTTATTTACAAAAACCACAGTGTTACCACAAATGTTAGGCTGTGTTCATCCACCTTCACCGTGTTGATCAGACCCACAGGCACCTTACCCGTGCACAGGACAGCGAGACCCAAGAACACACACGAGGTGCTTAACAGAAGCATTAACTAGTGAACAAAGACCCCACTGCACAGGCTACACCACTGGGAACAAATATCAAAGCTGGAGAAAATGAACTTGTTTTTGAGACTCCAAAGTGGGATGATGTCTTTTCTTGATTGTCTGGTTTATTAAAGAAGCCTGAACCCACCTGAGAATTATTATTTTTAGTGGCAAGGAGAGCCACAGAACACACACTTGATCTCCCATTGCTGGAAGGCTAGGGGCTGCTGAGAAGTCAAAGCAGCAGGCTTTGTACATCGGAGTGAATACAATCCTGATAGTCTCATCTCCCAGATCTATCCATGGGTCAATAATCACTTCAATATAACTGCCAAATATAACCTTCATCTATTACCCCAATGCCAAAACACATTTGAGACAGCTCTCTTAAATTAATTATTTTAGGTTTTCATCAGCTCTTCTCAGCCCTCCAAAGCCTCATAAACAACACACCCAGTTGAGGGTCCTACAGAAGGCACCCACCTCTATAGTGGGCAGGGAGGGGGTGGCATCAGGGAGCAGAAGGCTGTGGAGGTTGTAAGGTGAGAGGTGTGTGAGGGAGCAGGGACAGGGCTAGGAAGCGGGATGGTGTGGGAAGGTAAGTAAATACTGACCAGAGGCCCGTCCAGTGGTGGGATCTTTAAATCTTGGGGGTTGGAGGCGGGTTCTAGGATTTCACCTGAAAGGCATCCGCGAAGTGGGTAACTGAATGGCCTGGGGTGGGGGCGGGGGGGGGAGGCGAGATGGAAAGCAAATACAACTAAATGCAGATTAACCATTCCGGAACTAGGTTTCCTAGGGTTAGAGAGATTCCAAAGGCAAGCTCCAAAACGGCTGAGGGGCCTGTTCGTCCCACTTCCTTCAAAGGGCTTCCACGGGGCATGTGTATTGGAGGTGGGGGGTTTGCCCCACTGAACTCAAGGGACCGCGCGAAGGGGAAATGTGACTCCCTTCCCCAAAACATGAGGGAGGAAGGAGAGGGAGGAAAAGAGAGGCCCCAAAGAGCAGGATCTAAAGGAAAGGTTAGAGACCCCTTCCCCTATCATTTGAGATGCGCAAGGACTCTCAGCATCAGGATACCTCGGAGAAGCAAAAATCCAATCGCCCGGGCCCTACAATCTTGGCGGGAGAAAAGGTGTCCCCCCAGGAGCATCTAGAGAGAAGGAATGATGACCCTCCCGCCTCTGGACAAGCAAAGGGAAAGAAACATGATCTTCAAATTTAGAGGAAGGAAACCTGCGTTCCCCTATACAGAACATGGGGGTGCTAGGAGCGCGACCCCAGAGAGCTCCATGAATCCAGCTCCGCCTGGAAGACGACTCGGATCCCCAGGGGCCCGGCGTGAGCTCGGTCGCGGCTGAGCGGCCGAGCCTCGGGGTCGGAAGAAACCACTGGGGGTCATCCCGACTCCTCCGCGCCCCCCGCCCGGCCATATTGTGCGCGTGGGGAGGGGGCGCGCTGTAGCCAAGGCGCCGCGGCGCGAGGCCTCGCCCTCGCCCAGCCCTCTCCATCCCGGCCCCCGCCTCCCGCCCGGGACTCACCCTGGATTCCCCGGGGCCCGGACCCGCCGCTGCCGGCGAGCAGGAGGACGACAAGGGGTAAGAAGGAGGAGGCTCCGGCCGACTCCGCCATAGTAACCACCACCGCCGCCGCCGCCGCCGCCGCCGCAGCCCAGCAGCGCCCAGCGCGCGCGCGCGCCCCCGGCGCCTCCCCTCCTCCCGCGGCCCCGCTCCCGCCTCCCGCTCCTCCGCCCGGCGCCTGCACGTGCGCTCCCGGCGGAGCCGGCGCCGCAGCCGCCGCGCGCGCCCCCGAAGGGCGGGGCCGGGTGCGCGCGGGCGCCCGCCTTAAAGGGGAGTGTCCCTGTTAAAGGGGTGGGAAGGGTACGTTCCTGGGCCCCCCTCACGGGTGGGGTGCAAGCGCGACGCGGAGGAGGCCGAGTGGAGCGCGCAGCCTCAGTCCTCCCCTGTACCCCACCCAGCGCAGGTTATCTTATCTGCACTGACCCCCTCCCCCGCATCGAATGTTCTACGAATGCCGTGCGTTTTCTCGTTCCCTTCATCCCTGCTGCCTAGCCTCAAGCCCCGTCACGTCCCACTCAGATCATCGCAAGCGTCCGCTAACTGGTCTCCTCAGTGCAATCTTCTGGACGGCCAGCAACCTGTGTGATCAATCATAGGATGCCCCTTTTCAGAACAACCTGTGTGATCAATCATGGGATGCCCCTTTTCAGAACATATTTTAATGATAGTACTCAATCTTGGTAAGGGTTCCTATGAGGCACTCCCATTCTGGTAGGTAGAACTCTTTCGGTAAACAATTCGGCATTATGTATCAAATGCCCTAAAACATGCGTACCTGGTATATCCCCTGTCTTCAAGAAATAATAGAGATGAAGACAAATGTTTACTAAAAGTGTGTTAATTGTTGCATGCTTATCATTGTAAAAAGCTAGAAACTTAAGTAGGCAATAATAGAAGACAACTTATGGCCCATCCGTGTAATGGAGTATTATTTAGTAATTTAAAATGTTTATAAAAAGTAATGACATGAGAAAATGTTAAATGACTGATAATGGTAAGTGAGATCATTTAAATGAAAAAGCAAAATACAAAACTGTTTACAATAGTCAGTCTAATTTTAATATATATCCATATGGGAGAAAGACCGGAAGGAAATTACCCAATATTATCAGTAGTTATTGCCAAAATAATTTTCTACTTTTTCTTTAAACATTTCTGTATTTTCTAAATACTTTACAAATAAATAAGTGCTACTTTCAAATTTAGAAAAAATGCTTATGAAAGAAAAGCTGAATCACCATATCTTTCTGAAAAGTTCACTTTCTTAAGCTTGAGAAAGAGCTTGAGATGGTGAGAAGGTCAGGGTCTTTGGAGTCAGAGTTGTCAATCTGAATTCTCCTTTTCTTATTAACTGACTGAAAACTTAGGCAAGTTTTCTTCACCTCTCTAAGCCCAGTTTCAAGCTCTAAGATCTAGGGAGGGAGATGATGACCAAAGGGTGGAAGGAGTTTCTTAAATGGAGTCCTCACCTTCTAAGTTGTCACCAACCTGAAGAATGCCCATCCTCACCAGAAAAAAAACGACTGCAGACATACTCCTCAGCTAAAACTCTCCCCCCTGCCACACACACACACACTCACACATGCAAAGTCATGCAGAGGCGCTCTCTACAAGTGGGTCAGTATAGCTGGATGAGTAAACACCTTATTTTTATACTGCTCTCCTTCACCCCCAAATGAGCACCTCCCCCGCCCCCCAGTCCATTTAACTGGTCTCCCAGACTCTGCTCCACCGACCCCTAGAGTTCCCAGCTGTGATGGGCACAGCTCTAGGTGACTGTGTTAGTTCCTAGGGCTGCTGTAACACCACAAATTGAGTGGCTTAAAATAACAGAAATTTATTCTCTCTCAGTTCTGGAGGCTAGAAATCTGAAACCAGGGTGTCAGCAGGCCCATGTTCTCTCTAAATAGGCTCTAGGGAAGAATCCTTTCTTAGCTCTTCTAGTTTCTGGTGTTTCCCAGAATCCATGGTGTTCCTTGGCTTGTGGAAACGTAACTTCAATCTCTGCCTGTATCTTCACATGGTTGTCTTCCCTCTGTGTCTGTATCTCCTTCCAGATTTCTCTTACGAAGAAGACACCAGTCATTGGATTAGGACCGAAGTTCAAGTAATTTAACTTGATGACATATGCAGAGATCCTATTTCCAAGTAAGATTACTTTCACAGTTTCCAGGTGGACATGAATTTTGGGAAGACGCTATTCAACACAATATATTCACCAACCCCTGTGGTTGGGAAGGGAAAGCTGACCCCTCAGAAACACGCCTGTGGCCAAGGGGAAGGGACTATTCTCCCCTAAACCTTGCTAACTGCTGCCACTGTGGCTGCAGGACCAAAAGTCCCAGTGGGGACCTGTGGTAGGTTTACTCCTCAATAGCAAGATCTGCTACATACCTGAATATACAGCCCAGGAAACCAGAACGCTGGATCCACAGACAAAATGCCACCTCGATCAGCCCACTTGATAGCATTTGACTTTAGCAAGGTATTTTACCTCCCTAAACCTTGATTCACTCATCTGTAAAATGAAGCTGATAATAATTCTATCTCAGGGAGATGTCGTGAGGATGGATGAAGATATTTTATGTAAAGCACCTAGCATAGTCTCTGACACATAGGAAGTGATATAAAAAGAATCACTATTCTTGTTATGATGATTAGACCTTTACTACTATCCCGTGAAGTGGTTGAGGCATGTCAGGGTGTGCTCAGTTTATGGGCGAGGCAACTGAGACCTGGGGAAGGTAAGCAACTTGCCCAGGCTCAGGTGTAATTAAGTGTTGAAGCCATAGCCTGCTGGTCCTGTGCTTCTTCAACATCATAGCATCTCATGCTTTCCCAGAGTCTGGTCTTCAGGAGCCCTTCAGGAAATTAGACTTGATGGGGTTGGGAAGGGAGGTTAGTTATATCTGTCACACCCCATTCCTCAGAGTTTGGGGCATCTGCTCAAGTCAGAGCTTTCCTAGGTGATGCATCAACCTTGCCTTTTAGGTCCCAAGCTGCATGGGGCAGACTGCCCAATCTACCTGTGCTCCCAGCTGCAACCTGGCTCTCTTACCATCCATGAAGGCCTCAGCAAAGTGCCCGTTTCTGTAAGCCTCTTTAGTCTTAGAGCTGGACCCACTTTGTAATCTATGAACTTCTCATCAGCCCTGCTGTGTCCCTTTGTCATGAGATTCCCCAGACCTGCCAGGATTCACTTTTCTAGGAAAAAGTCTCCCTCCCCAATCTCCATTGACTAAACCACTTGGTGCTACAGCTGCCATCTTGGTTGCAGCGCACCAAGACACCCTGCCTCCTAGGGGATTCAGCACAGTTTGTCTTGGTAAGCAAGCAGCAGGGTCATTAATCCCAAGAAGGCAACAGTTCATCTTCAGTTATTCATTCTGCAAGCACTTATTAAACACCTACAGTATACCAGGCACAACATATAAATGTAGATAAGACATGGTCCTCGCCATCATGGAACTGACAATCTAACAGAGACAAGCATCAGGGGAGGGGGAAGCAACAATGTGCTATATATGGTATAGCATGCACCTGTAAAGGAGTCAGTGGGGGCACTTAGGAGGGCATGGGTGGTTCAATTCTTCAGGGACAAGCTGAGGAGGTGGGAAAGGTTTCACAAACAGGCCATGCTACAGCTGACTCTTGGAAAATCAAAAAGTGTGCCCTAAGTAGGTAGATAGGCTTGTATGGGGCAAGGGAAGGTAGGAGATCATACCTGGCAGTGGGAGCAGTATGAGCAAGATACTGAGGTGAAATTGCCTGGCATTTAGGGGAACTGTGAGCAGCATGGCAGCACACCCAGGGAGTGCAGAGTGAAGGGGGCTGGTGGTGATGAAAGATAGTGTTGGAGAGACAGACAGACATGGAAGTACACTTGGAAGTATACTTTTCTCCAGTATACTCGGAAGGGTTCTAAGCAAGGGGGTAAAGTGATCATATTTGTATTTTAGGAAGACCACTTTGCTGAACCAAATGAATTTGAACTTTGTGTAGATGGTTGGAGGAAGGCAAGACTGGTGGTAGGAAACCAAACAGGAGGCAATTCTAGTATCCCAGACAAGCTGGAGGAGGACCTGACTCTAGGCAGCAGGAATAGAAATGGGAAAGAGAAATAGATTCAGGAGATTCTAACAAGGTAGAAACTACCAGATTGATTAGATGGGGGAAGTGAAGAGGAAATGGGATGACCCCAAGTGATTCCAGGATAATCTGACTTGGGTGACTGGCTGCTTGGTGGCTCTGTTTAGCAAATTAGCAAAAGCAGGTTTGGGAGGAAGATAATAAGCTCCGCATTGGGCATACTAGGTTTGAAGGGCCTCCTGTAGGTACCTGGAGTCATGGAGATACGGCTCCATATAATAGCTATTCGAACAACTCAGAGGAGTGAGAGAATTCTGTACAGCAATACTGCAGGAAAGAGGAGAAGGAAGGAACAGTCAGAGAAATAGGAAGAGAACCTGGAAAGAACAAAAACATGAAAACCAAGAGAGGAGAGGGTTTCAAGAGATCAGTAGTATCTAATGTTGAGAAGAGGTCAAATAAGATGAGGAACAAAGAATGTCTAGGATTTGATAACTTGAAGCCCATCAATGACATTTACCTGAGCAGATTCAGTGGAAGATGGCATGGAGGCCTAACTTCGGGGGGCTATAAGTGGATGGGAGGTGAAGGCTTAGAAAGACTGAGCATCATCATCTATTCTTGAAAAGAGATTGACTGTGATAGGAAGAGATTTTCTTCAGAATGATGGACCAGATTCCCTGAGCAAATCTTCTGCCAAAGAAACAACTCAAAATGCTCAGTAAACTAGCAGGAAACTGAAGAATGCTCAAGTCGAAACTAAGGAACAAATTGAGGAAAGCGGAGCACCAAAGCTGGCTTTCCCCTTGAGGATATTTGCAGACCAGGTGAACTTGAACTTTGGTTTGCTAAGATGAGCAGAATACAGGGGACAGGATGTAAAACCCAGGCCTGCCCAAGGTGGACAGTCTAATAAGAGACCCTCCATACAATGCTGTGTCCCACAAGGGGTAGTAATATACTCAGTCAAAGGATGAACTAGGAATAATTCACTCCTCCAGGAGATTGCAAGGGAAATTGCCTGACTTTAACCTTGGTTCTGAGTGACAATGGGGAAAGATCTCCCCTGAGAATTCATAACCCCAAGCTGGCCTTCATGATGTAATTTCATTCCAAATTCATCCTACCTAGGTAGTGTGAAAAACCACACATTATTTATATTCAAGTGGTCCTGGGCTGGTAGGACCCCCTGGTAGTACCTGGAAGGAAGAAGAGCAAATCAACTCAGTCTGCAAGGACTTCTCACAGACAAAATTCCCAAAAATATACTCTAAATAGTCAAAAATCCAAACAAAAAAATAACTTACGATTGCATGCTCATAGAAATGTTTTCTAAAAGTGAGGGCTAAATTAAAAAATGTGTAAGTTATGTATGAATTCACGTGTACTTTACTAATTGTCAGATATTCACTAATAGGAGAGAAACAGAGTACATAACTTCCAGAATAAGAGAAAGAAGGAAGTAGAATGAGATAAAAATAATCCAAAAAAGGGCCAAAAAAGGAAGAAAAAAGGACATTAAGGTGGGATAAATATAAAGCACAAAATGAGATGGTGAAAATAAATTCAAATACATCCATGATATAGTAAATATAAATAAGCTAAATAATCCAATTTTAAAATACAAATTTCCAGACTGGACAAGAGAAAGAAAAGGGGATTTCCAGGAAGACACGAGATCACAGAAGTGTTTCCTTTGTTTTGCTGCCTTAGTAAAAAGGACAGACTGCAACTCAGATGGCTATAAGAGAGCCAAGAGTTGCTCAAAAGATACAGGAAGAAGGAGGAATAAGTGATGGCGCCAGAACCCAGAAGGGACGGGGGCACCGGGTCAACATCCAGAGGTACAGAGAAGAGCCTTAGCCTGGAGGAGAATATTACCTTCTCAGAGGCTGGAGAAAGGTGGTGAACAAAACATGAGAGAATCAACTGGATGTTCTCGTCAAGTTAGAGTTATGGCCATCTGTTTTGGTGCAATATGGTCAGGAGGTAGGATGGCACGTGATGGTGGATGTGCTTGAAGAGAGAGTGGTGAGAATTTGTAAAAGCCACTGGTGGAGCACAGAAGGGATGTCCAGGGACATAGAAAAGCAAAAGGGGATTGTCAGAGTGGCGCTAGGCCAGAGCTCCAAAGCACAAAGTAGAGGTCATAACATATACTTTGATAGTACAGCAGCCCAGGGTGGGAGCAGAAGAGAGGATGTTTGGAGGCTGAAGGGGTGGGGGTGGGATGTAGGGGCCGGTGGGATAACAGATGGGCTACGAAGCTGAGGGAAGCAAAGGGAGCGCAACTTAGGCAATGGAAGAATCTTGAATGTGGTGTGTCTGGTGACTGAAGATGGGAGGCTGGTTAGAGGGGCTGCTGCAGGCCTGAAAAGCCCGAAGGCCTTCGTCAGCATCAGGGACCTGATGTGGTCAGCACCATGCAGTCTGTGCTCAGTGGTTCCATGGGATGGTGCGGAGCTGTGGTGGTCCCAAAGAAAACCTTCCTCAGGCTTTTCTCACTCATTTTCTACTCCAGAGGCCATTTCATGATTTTAGAGGATAGACTTTTTTATTTTCTTTAACCCTCACACTGACCTTGTTCTACCCTAGTGCCTCCTCGGTAAACAGGCTTGGTGCCCTCAGCCTTGATGATTCATACTTCATTTTCTATCCAGGCATGCCCAGAGACCAAGCAGAATGGCTTCCTGCTCATTCTCCTTTTGTTGTGGACCTCTAAGCTTTTGCCTGTCTGGCTCCCCTCTTCTCCATGTCCTCGACAAAACCACAGTCCAGAACCTCATATTACACATTTCTGGTGCTGCTACTGCTACAACCTCCCTACCTCCTGGCCATACCTCCCTGCAGTCACCAGGCACACTCCTGCATACCTGTGTTCAGGGACGTTTCCTTTCATTTTGTTATCTGACTTCTTGAGAACACACAGGGTCCCTATTGCCCCATAACAACCAGCCAAACATATGGCATGCTAAATCTAAATTATTTAGTCTGATCTCATTGTTTTGCAAGTAGAAAAACTGAGGTCCAGAGATGATAAGTGACTTATCCAGGACAGAACCAAAACGGGCAGTCAAGACCTCTATATGAAATCCATCCAAACTTACTTCCCTTACACATAAAAATGGTGTTCAGAGACTGACCATTTACTTTCCTAAGAGCTTAATGTGGATTATTTATTTAATCTTCACAACCAGCCCATTTGAGAGGTACTACTATTCACCCCATTGTAGAGATGAGGAACTGAGGCATAGAGAGATTAAGTAATTTACCCATGATCACCCAGCTAATCCCAGTCTTGACAGCTCCCCTATTGTCCGGCTGTGCTATCTATCTATCTATCTATCTATCTATCTATCTATCTATCTATCTATCTATTTATCTATCTATCTCTGTCTCTGTGTCTCTCTCTCTCTTACACACACACACACAAACACACACATGCGTGCACACATATTTACATCAAGTCCTCACTCATAGTCTTCCCCATCCCCTGCTCCCTCTTTTCTATCTGGATCACAAGAGTCTATGGCTCTCACCTGCCTACACCCCCTTCTCCTAGGTGAGTGCACAGTCTGCCCTCTGGCCACAGATGATTGCACCAGGGTTAGGCATCACAGCCAAGGCAAAGCAATAAATAGATTGGCTGAACTATTCAGCTGCTCTTTCATAAGCATTTGAACTAACAAGGCATAGAAATCAAGTTACTTAGATGGTAGCAGGTGCTACAGAGTAGTACCTGGAAGCCATTCAGGGCCGTGTGGCAGCAGGAGAGGCAAGGGAACAGAGGCAGGGAAAAGGGAAGCGAGAAAGAGGGATAGAGAAGATTACCCAGGTGTGTCTGCGGGTGTGTATGTGTGCACCATGCCCTCCATCCTCACCCACTCTAACAGTCAAATTGTCCTCAACCCACACTCAGCCCAGTGCCTTCTCAGATCCCATGAGATCTGCCTATATTTTCCACTACCGGTTCCTTCGAAATTCCCATGCATCTTTCCAGGAAATCCTCTTTTTCCTTCCACTGGTTTGAATGTGTTTGTCTTACAGCCTAGGAGCTCTGGCTAGAAGACCAGCTCAAGGAACTCTACCCATCCTTCAGAACAAGCTCAGGGTCTGACTCCTCCAGGAAGTGCCCCGCCTCACTGGGTGTGTTCATCTCTTCTTCCTCAGACAGATCAACTCCACCGCTTCCATTTCTCTATCGACATTCAGTGAATACTTGTTCATTGATGGAATCTTCTAACTTTCGGGCACCCATTTCTAATTTTACCGTCTGAAGTTGGACTATCTTTATTTCTGTCATTTTATGTTCCGGCAGATCCATGCTTCCATCCATCATTTCTTTATCCTGGGAAATGTCTATTTGCCAGGCACTGGGCTGGGCCCTGGGAATGGTTCGGATGAAGTTCTTAATTCTTGCCCTCTAGGAGTTCGAGAGGGAAATCCAGATTCCCATCAACAAACTGGTCACACCAACACAGCCTTTGGTTTCATGGTCCCAGACACACACACACACACACTCCTCACTCCAGACATGACTATTAGCCCTGTCATGTCACACACACACACAGACACACAGACTCTATTTCGATTTCTCCTCCGCATTCCTTTATCCCCTTCCTCACACCAAGTGCTCACCCCTGTCTCCCTCCTGTCCTCATACTCACCCTGCTCTCTGTTTAGGAAGATGCTCTGCAGTTCTCACTCTACCCTCCACTCTCCCTCTTTTTTGATCATTCTGTGGTACAAGAATTGACACTATAGCCTGAGTATGTCTGTGTGCATTTATGCTATTTTAAGACCCCAGCTCTTTGCAAAAACCAGGTGGAGAATACTGCCAAAGCCAAAGGGTGGGGGAGGGGAGGCTGAGCAACCTGAGCCTGGGGCCGACTGGGCGTCTGGGAGCCAGGTTATCAGAGCCAGCTGCAGTGCCAGCTGGAACCTACGCTGTTAACTGCTGCTTGCCTGACCTAGTCTGGCCCAATCGGCCTCCACCTTCTCTTTGCTGTGCCCCGCCCTCATCCCCCCCATGAGTTGCTTAGGAGTTTGCACACCAGGCAGCATGTAAAATTGTTGTGTTTCTGGAAACACACACACACGCAGAGAAGCCTTGAAATTCTTCTTGGAACAGGTCCAGAGATTTATTTATGAAATTCCCAGGGGGTGGGAGAGACAGAAGTCTGGACTTTGCAGACTGAGTGCTGTGCCGTCATCTCATCAACATAACCACCAGCTCAAGTGTGCACCTACTGAATGCCCACTGCGTGACTGGACCAGGCTGGGAGGGGGGGTTCAGTGGAGGCTGGTGCATGCAAGATGCTCAATACTCAAGACAGCAGGGATGCCCTCCCCGACACCCCTGTCCCCACCAGAGGAGAAAGCAAACATGATGCTGACATATTTTGACCACGATCCCCTCTGCTCTCTCTCTCGCCAGCCCCCACTTCTTCACTTTCTGGCTCTTCTCTTCCCTGAGTCTGCAGCCTCTCTCCTCCTTGTCCACTCCACTTTAGTCCAAGATGTCCTGCAGAAAAATGTCTAGATCATCTAAAGAAAGACTTCATGACTGGTTGTAGAAACTGTGTAGACAAGTGGGAAACTGGAAGCTGGCTGCAGTGTGCCGATCCTTTGCAGTTGGGCATGGAAGAGAAACGGGGTTTATGCCGAGGCATGGCGGGGTCTGCTGGAGAAAGCTGGGCATCCAAGCCTCTTAAGATGGTTTAAAATCCTCCCCAGGGACATACTTAGGGCGCTTAAGAGGGAACTGGATAGAGGCAGAGAGTCAGGCTGTGGAGTTGGAAGAGGACCTTAACTCGGCTTCCAGTGGGAAAGTGTGTAGAAACTGCCTGCTGCAAGACAGGACTTCAGGTCTCGCCCTTTATCAGCTCTCTGCCCCTTATCTAGCTCACCATCTGAGAGGCAACTTGGCATGACTTGAGGCTTCTGTGCTTCCCTTGACTTTGTAGAGGGGGAAAGGCGTGGGTCCAAATGTGTCTTTAGTTTCCCAGGTATACCCTGCCTTTGAGGGGAAAGGCATAGGATGAATATCTCTGCAATATCTTATGGAAATGTTGCGATTTTCCTTTAAGACCTTAGAGATAAGCTATCAGTTAAAAATATGGAATAGTCTGTCAGAGATGAGACAGAAAGATAGACAGAAGGCCACTGCATTTACCACAAGAGTTGTGGGACTTTTAAAAATCAAAGGCCACCATCTAGAAAAGAATCAAATCAGGGACAAGTAATTAAATATATTAAATAAAAAATGGACACTGGAAGAACAACAGGGACAGTGTCCTTTAGGACCTTCCCTACCCTAAGCAGCCTAGGCACCAAGCGCTGGAGTTTAGGGTCCCTGCTCTGTTAAGGGAAAAATCCCAAAAGTTCCAGTAGCCTCACAGACCTCTGGAAGTTCCCTTTGAGAAGCCGGAGCCTGGTTATGCAGAATGAGTTGAGGTGGAGAGATGTACCTTCTAACAGCCTCTCCCAGGTGAGCAAGCAGGTGTGGGCAGGCTCACCTGCCTGGGAAGCCTGCTGTGAGTAGGCGGGCCATTGCTGGCTGGGAGGAGAACAGTGTCAGCCTGCCAGGGCCTGTGTGTGTGCATGTGTGGATATGTTGGGGAAAAGTTGGCACAATGCTTAAGGCACAGAAACACGCCCGCCACACACACACTCCTAAAGCTATATTAAGCAATTATGACCTGCTTCTCCAGGCTTATGGGCATATGTACCCATGTGAACACATGAAGGTCCAGATTTATTTCTAGGCATCTTAGTAAAAGAAAGACCATGGACTTTGGGTTCAGACAGACCTGAGTTCAAATCCCAGCTCTGTTACTTACTAGCTGTGTGATTTGTGGCCCATCACTTAACCTCTCTGAACTTTGGGTTCCTCATTTATAATATGGGAATGATAATTTTTATCTTGCAAAATTTTTATGATAGAATGAAACTGTCCTTTATCAATTGCCAAAGGCTGTGGACAGGAGAGTTATGACTTCCTGGAGGTCCATAATGCAAACTACCAGTTTTTAACCTTACTATACCTGTCTCCTCACCTGTAAAGTAGAGATAATAATGGTCCTACCTCATAGGTTTGTCATGAGGATCAAACGAGTCAATACATACGAAGCGCATTTAATGATGCCTGTCCATAGTAAGTACTCAAACCATGTCAGGTGTTACTCTACAGATCACCTAATACAGAACCCGCACTCACATCTCTTTGTCTCAGGACCAGCCATACTATAGAACCCCTGTCCCAGCTTGCCCTGTCTGTGGCTTCTGGCCAGTTTTCCTTACAGTAAAATCTGGTTTTTCCCAAGCTGGTCTTCCCAGGCGTGCTGTTGCCATGGGAACCTCCAGGGGCCTCCTGGGTTTGGGGGAGGAAGGGGTTGCGGATTAAAGCCAAGGAATCCCACCATGGCTGTTCCAGCCACTACAATAGTGGGCCAGCCACCATGCTAGCCCCAAGAACAGATACAGACAGTGGGGGCCAGAGGGAGGAGTTTATGGGGGTCACTCCTGACCCAGCCCACTGCTGGCCAGGTGAGTGAGATCCCATGGTTCAGCACTTTCCACCACCACCCTCCATCATCTTTTCAGAAACAGATCCTGGTACTGAACACATTTCCTTGTGAGGCTGAACAAATGCATGGCTTAGAATAGGGATCTATAATTGATGTATTACTCTTCTTTACCTTTGAGACAAACTACTCAAGTCCAAGAGTAGTTATATGAGCTTCACTTAGATGGGAAAACCGAGGCCTCAGAACACCCAAGGGACTTGCCAGAGTCCAAGTCTTTTGATCTTTGCCAGTACCCCGAAATGCCTGGGACTATAAGGGGAGCCTGCCTTGGAGGGTGCAGGGGAGGAAGAGATGAGGGCCAAGAGCTGGTCCCCATAACCCAGTGCACACCATCTGTCTCTCCTCTGGCAGGTGATTCTGAGAGGACAAAAAAAAATCCGCTCTCCTTTCCTCCTTCACTAAAATTCCAGTCTTGAAAATTAAGGCAGCCGTTCTAAAAGAGCAAAATAGCAATACATCAAGAGCCTTAAAGAATTTCTAAACTTGGACTTCACAATTGCAGTCCTAGAAATTGTCCCAAGCATATCCATATACTTCTCGACCCTACAATTCCAGTTATAGGAACCCATCCTAAATGAATACTGTAATTAAACATATGCATAAAGATTTGACTTAGGAATGTCATCGTAGTTTCAGCTGAGATAGTGAAATATTGGCAACAAATGACTATTCAAATATAGAGCATTGTTCATGTAAAGTTCTTACATAAAGGGTTGTAGAAAGTATTTAATGACACAAAAAGATGTTGATGATCTACAGTTAAAGTGGGGGAAAAGCAGATTATTAAATATGTATAGTATAATCTAATATTTATTTTTAAATTATACATGAAAAAGAGCTGGAAGGATATTTAGTAAAATGTTTACAAGAGTTATCTCCAGGTGGTGAAATTGCAAATATTTTCCTGGTGATTATCTATGTCATCAACATTTTCAAAGATGACTATATATTACTTTTGTCATTAAAACAATCCATGTAAGCTAATTTAAAAGAGCCTCATCACAAAAATATACATTGCAGCATGATTTATGAGAGAGAAAAACAGAATATATATGCTTAATAAATTACATAATATACTGTATTAAATATTATGCAATCGTTACAATGATTGTGAAGTCTGTGTAGAAATATTAAAATGTTTATGATATGTTAAGTGAAAAATACCAGACACAAAATGGAATGTACACCATGATTATAAGTATGTAAAGTATGTATGCAAAGAAAATAATTGCTTCAATTTTGTAGGGCGAGATTCTGTGTAATTTTTTTCCTTTCTTTCAAAATTACCAAACTATGATACTTTACTTTTCAATTAAAAAAAAAAAAATACTCATGGGATGATAACAGTGCTAAGCACTGAGGCTTATTTTGGAAACTATTCTAGAGAAATTAGTTCAGAGAGTTCTGACATCACTTCCTCAGTCCTCACCTCATTCATCCATTGAATGTGTTAATAATAATGTTATTGTTATTATTTATTGAATACCTACCATATGAATACATACTTCATTTCTAACTTTCACTATAACTCTTCAAGATAGGCATATAACTTCAGACTTTGTTGGTTCTAAGTAAGAAAAATCCAATCTAGCTATTTAAGAATTTTTTTTTTTTTTTTCCAGTTTAAGAACGCAAAGGTTTCTGCCAAGCTCAGGGCAGCTGGTCTCAGTCAGTCACTGGAAGCAGGATGTCGAATGTACAAAATTCTTTCTCTGTTTCTACCCTCTCTTCCTCTCCAGGCCTTTGCTTCATCTGTGCATCCGCTTTCATCCTCTTTGATGCAGACCAGCTTTCCCTGCTTCCCATCCACACAGGAATATATGGCTCCTGGCAGCCATTGGGTCTCTGCTCAGTCCAGCTGCACAGGAAAGTCTCCAGTGTGACTCTCTCTGGATCCCCATTTCTCATCCAGGAGGTAGGGACTGATGGTTCAGCTTGAGTCAGGTGCCACCTCTGTCAGGAGTGAATCATTTTGTAAGAACATGGCTACCCAGAACTGCCATCATTCTTACATACATAGAGAAGAAGGGGCAATTTCCAGAAAAAGTATGTGAGAATAGATAGGTGGAAGTGGGTCAGGTAGTTGACAAGAAAAATCAATATATGACTGACAAGCAGGTATTATTATTCCTCTTTCTACAGATGAAGACATAGAGTCTCAGAGAGGTTAGTCACTAGGTATAAGGTCACACTTACAGCTCAAAAACAACAGAGCTAGAATTCAAACCTAGGTCTGCCTCTCTCCAGAGTTTACCCCATCACACCGCTGTACACTTTTACTAATAAAAGCAAGTTTGTCGGACTAAAAGTGTTCTAGACAGAAGGACAGTATTTGCAAAAGCCCAGAGACAAAAATGAACTATGAGTCTAAGAAGCTGAAAGGAAGCCGTCAAGTGTGGTTGGAACATGAAGAGGAAGGAATGCTGTGGAAAGAGTTGTGGGCCTGACCAGATCCAGCAAGAAGTGTCTGTTGATAAGGAGTTTAGAATTTAATCTGAGGGCAGTGACATTCAGAGGAGAGCGTTATAGAATATTAATTTGTATTTTAGAGGCACTACTCCAGCTTCAGTGTGAAGGATGTACTGGAGGGGCTGGCTGGATGCAGGAGAGTAGAAGGGTGTTCCACTAACTTAGGTGAGAGATACAGGTAGCAAGGACCAGGGTAGGGATGGAGAGAGGTGGCCAAAGTCGGAGAGATAATTTGGAAGTAGACTAGATAAGACTTCGAGTTTGATTGATTGATTGATTGATCGATTGGTGGGGAGTGATAGGGAAGTAGGTCATGAATGAATATCATATGTTTGCTTGGATAGCAATACTATTCTCTGAACATCAGAAATGGAGCAGATTTGGAGTGACAGATAACGAGTCTGTTATGGACATGATGAATTTGGGGTTCCTGGGAGCCAACCAAGGAGCCTTCCAGAAGCAGCTGGGTCTTGAGGTCTGGAGCTCAGGAGGGAGGTGTGGGCTGGAGACACAAATGTGAAACTCATCAGTGAGCATTAAAGCCAAGGTGTGATGAGCTCACCCAGGAGGTGTGTGTAGATGGAGAGGAGGACCTGGGACAGAATACTGGGAATACCAGCATTTATGGGCGAGGTAATGGAAAGAAGCCTGCAAAGAAGTCTGAGAAAGTGCCCCCCAGAAAGGAAGGAGGGAGACCACCAGCGAGTGGCAGGAAAGCCAAGAGGCGGGGGTGGCCAGCAGTCAAATGTTGCCCAGAGGTTGAGTTAGATAAGGAAGGACTGTTAAGGACTGGAATCCTCAACAAGGAGGCCAGTGGTAACCTCCAAGAGATCAGTTTCCATGGCAGAGCCAGAAGGTAGTGGGCTGAGGAGTGAGTGGGAGGTGAGGAAGCAGAGACTTTTCCAATAAATGTGACCATGAAAGGGAGGGGAGAGAGATTGGGGTGGTTGGCAGGGGGATGGAGTGGAGAGTTTTTTGTTTGCAGCAAGTTTATGCCCGGGTGGGAAGGACCTGATAAAGAAGGACAAGTTGAGGATTCATTCAGAAGAATGAAAGGTCATTTAGACGGAGAAACCTGAAAGGGGGACCTGAGGAGGGAGTTTGTAGGTTTGGTGTCAGCAGTTGAGAGCAGCCTGGGGCTTCCATTTTCTCTATGAAGCAAAAAGCAAAATCAGTGGAGATTTAAGAGTCACAACCCTCTCATGCAGACAACTGTGATAAATCTGTTTTTGTGTTTTTACCTCAATATATTATGGGATCAAATTCTCAAATTCTGAAATACAACACAAGTGCAAATCTGGAAGAACTGTGGAAAGGTCAGTCTGAATTAGTGAACACTGGTTAAAAAAAGAAAAAGAAGGAATTTTATTCATTTCAAGTACATACAATAGCACAAAATATTACCTAGTGGTTGGGGAAGAATCATTTGTAATTAGCATAAAAATTGTTTGGAATGTAAATTAGTTTTTCTGAAGTACTTGACTATGCTTAAAAACAGTACTTTAGTATTTTAAGAATTCCCTTTGTGGGGTGAAACCACTTTATATCTATTTTAAGACCTTGTTAAGTCTGCTTAAATGTAGTTAATTTTTTATTTTTTCGAAAAGATACCGGCTACATTAGAAAACAGTTTCTGGCAAAGGTAAAATTGTGCACTGCACAGGCGCTTTCCAAAGGCCATTTCCACCAGAGAGCAGATCTGATTGCCAGAGATTGTTACTAAGGGAACAGTGGGGCGTGAATATAAATTTCATTTCACAAAAGACCTAAGTAAAGTATTGATCCAAAGGGAGCAGCCAGAGAGTCCAGAATAAGGAGGCTTTTTCTAATTGGAATAAACACACACGTATACATATACATATGAATGTACATATACATGTACATATATGTGCACATATGCAGTCAGCAGCTTTCACCTTGCCCTGCAAATCTCTCCTTTCTAGCTGCTGCCCAGGTGAGGAGACCAGGGAGATTAGAGAGCCAGAGGCTGGAGGTAGGTACCACCTTTCTCTCCTCTCATTTGACAGAGGAACAAAGTGACAGTATTGACACCAAACCAGCCTGTAGCTCTGCACAACTGAAGCTATGAACACACTTGGAAAGGATAGCACATTACCTTTATTGTCGTTGTTGTTGTAATTTATGACACAACAATTCCGGCCAGGCCCTTCACCCCACATGAACACTATTCCTCACTACCACCTTCTGTCTTATTCCCACCTCAGGGTGAGGAAGCTAGTATTCTGTGCTCTTTCATGCCCAGGATCACAAGCTAGTGAGTGGCTGAGTCAGGACTCAAACTCTGCAGTCCTTGGTTTTTTTTATTCTTTCCCCGAATGGGCCTCGGGTTAATCAGGTTGTAGCATGTTATCATCATTGGCCTATGCAAGGTGGCAAGGCCCTTCTCAGATTTGATTTTATACCTCCTTTCCAGTCCCCTTTTCAATCTCCATCCACCTTGCCCCACTTATCCCACAGGCACTCTAGTGAGCTTGCTCATGTCCTTAAATACATGCATATCCTTATTAAGAATGTAGTGTTGTTTTGAATATGCATGTATTCTATTATTAGTTCGTGTGTGTGTGTGTGTATGTGTTAAGAACACTTGACATAAGGTCTACCCTCAGCATATTTTGCAGCATATAATACAATATTGTTAACTCTAGGCTCTATGCTGTATAGTAGATCTCTAGGATTTATTCATCTTGTAGAACTGAAACTTTGTACCTTTTAACTAAGACCACCCCATTTCCACCTCCCCCTAGCCCTGGCAACCACCATTCTACTCTCTGCCTCTACAGGTTTGACTATTTTAGATTCCTTATGTGATATCATGTAATATTTGTCCTTCTGTACTTGGCTTATTTCACTTAGTATGATGTCCCCCAGGTTCATCCGTGTTGTCACAAATGGTGGGATTTTCTTCTTTTTAAATATTAATATTAAAACTAATTAATGGCTGAATAATATCCCATTGTGTGTCAGTCATTGTCGATGGGCATTTAGTTTACTTCCATATCTTGGTTATTGTGAATAATGCTGCAATGAACATGAGATTGCAGATATTTTCTTAGGATCTTGATTTCAATTTCTTTGGATATATACCCAGAAGTGGAATTGCTGGGTCATATGGCAGTTATATTATGCATTCTAAATTTATATAAAAGGAATTATGCTATGAGCCTCATTCTCTTTTTGCCAATCAATTATATATTTTTAAGATTTATCCATGTTGCTATATGTATATGTGGTTCATTGCTTCTGATGGAACATAGTATTCTGAAATATTCATCCACAACACTTTATTTGTCTAACCCCCCAGGGATGGACCCCAAAGTTGGCTCCGGCTCCCTGCTATCACAAGCAGTGTTGTGTTGAACTTTCTTATGAGTGTCTCCTCGTGGACTTGTGTGAGAATTTCTCTGAGATTTGGACCCATAAATGGTATCAGGAGGTCAAATAGCATAAGCATACCCACTTTACTAGTATAGTAAAATGCTATACTAGTTTATACTTCTACAAGGACTGTTCACAAAGGTTCCTGTGCCACACACCCTTACCAATATTGGACATTGCTCACTTTTCTTATTTTGCCATTTTGATAGATTTTAGTTATGTCATCTAATGTGCATTTCTCAATCAATAATGAGTTTGAACATTCCTTTCTATACTTGTTAGTCATTTGAGCTTCCATGTTTTGAATTGACTCTTCATGTCTTTTGTCCATTTTTTAAATTGGGTTTTGCTGATTTGCAGGAGTTTCTCATATATTGTAGATATTAATGCCTTAACAGCTTTAAGGATTGCAAATCTATCCTTTTGGTCTACTGCTTATTTTTTAATTTTATTCATTTATTAATGTTAAATTTATTTATGGTGTATAGTTGAAGAGTGAATAGATATCATCACATCCATATATTTATTTTGCAGTTTGTGTTTTAAGGATATTATTTAAGTCTTTCCCCATCCCTAAGTCAAGAATGTTCTCTTATATTTTCTTTTATCGGCCTTATAGTTTTGCCTTTCACATTTTGGTCCTTAATCCATTTGGAATCCATCTCGTATATGATGTAAGGTAGAGACCCAACTGCATTTTCCCTCAAAACAATGATCCAGTGTTCTCAACACTGTCTAAACAACATAGCCTTTTTTTCTCACTAATATTTAAATAGCTTTAGTGAGATATAATTCATATGCCATACAATTCACCCATTTAAAGTGGCTTTTAGTATATTCAGAGTTTTGCAACCATTATCACAATTAATTTAGAAGATTTTCATCACTCCCCTCAGAAAAAAAATAACCACCATACCCTTCACTAATTTTTGATGCTACCTTTATCATATTTCAGTTCTCAGGTATATACAGATCTGTTTCTGAGCTCTGTATTATGTTCCACTTGTTCATTTGTCTATTTGTCAATTTGTCTGGAATTATTCTATTTCTATTACTATTACTTGTCTTATGTCTTATTATCTGCTAGGGCAAGTTTCCCCTCTTCTTACTTTTTCAAAATTGATTTGGCCAAATTCACATATCCTTGGACCCCAGAATTCCACTTTTTAGAATTTATCCTATAGATACACTTGAATTAAGCAAAATTAGTACACACAAGTTTAGTTATTGCAGCATTATTTGTCATAGCCCCAAATTGGAAACAACCAAAACTTCCAAAAATAGGGGACTAGTTTAATTAAGGTACATTCAAATAGTGGAATACTATGCTGTTGTTAGAAGGAAGGAAAGAAAGAGAAAAGGAGAGAGAGAGAGAGAGAAGGAAAGAAGGAAGGAAAAAGGGAAGGAAGGAAGGAAGGAAGGAAGGAAGGAAGGAAGAAGGAAGGAAGGAAGGAAGAAGAAGAAGTGAAGGAAGGATAGAAAAGAGAAAGAAAGAGAAAGAAAGAGCAGAAGAAAGAAAGCAGAAAGTAGAAAGAAAGCAGGAAAGAAAGAAAGAAAGAAAGAAAGATAGATATGGAGGGAGAGAGGAAGAAAGAAAGAAAAAGAAAGAAAGATATGGAGGGAGGGAGGAATAGGCTCTTTTTATATAAAAAGTAAGAGAGACAAGGACCATATTCGAATCTACTTACATACATATAAAGAAGGTCTGAAGGGACAGAAGCATAAGAAACTAAGACTAGTGATTTCTTTGTGGGTCAGGGAACTTGGATAGATGGGAGACAAGGATGGGAGGGAAACATTTTATTGTCTACTTTTTGTCATATTTATTTTTGAATTATGTGAATGTATATCCTATTCAAAAAGTAACCTAAAGCCCTTATACACTGCTGGTGGGACTGCAAATTGGTATAGCCACTATGGAAAACAGTATGGAGGTTCCTCAAAAGACTAAGAATTGATCTACCATATGATCCAGCAATCCTTCTGCTGGGTATTTACCCCAAAGACTTGAAAACCCGTATCCAAAAAGATATTTGTTGAATTACCAACAAAAATCCAACTGGAATCTTGACTAGGATGAATGAAACCCTTTGCTCTTCACTACTCTGTTCCTTTCATCAAGTGTCAGAAGTACAATGACAGGTATGAGGGCCTGAAGCCAGGAGAAGGCCCTGGTGGTAACCAGGACTGGAAGAAGTTAAGAATTCAGGAGAAAGTCTCCAAGTTGTATATGGCTGTTGGTTTTCTTTGAAACAATGGTCATTTAGAACCATCTATTCTACTTCTTTATGTTTGCCTAACTATTTTATTAAGGGATTACATTTCTGAGGAAGAGGGAAGAAGGGGTATTGAATATAAACCTCTGAATGCCCCTGTCTGTGAGCAAAGACTATTGTACTTGAACCCCAAGTGTTGGGCAAAGCCTCATCACTCACCTGGTGGCAGGTTATCTTTACTGCAGGCTGAGCACTTGAGAAGAACTAACTGCCTTTGTTGAGCTGAGCTTACAAATCCAAATTGAAGAAAGGCTGTCGGACATACTTTGCAAGCTGGTTTGCTTTCTTTATTTTTCTAAACATCAGTCTAGCTTCTTGTCCTGAAGGATCATAGATTCCAAATTAGAAGTCACAATTAATGAGATTTTCCAGTAATGAGCCTAAGAATAAAATTATAGAAAATCCACTAATTAGAGACTATGCAGCCACCTTCACAATTTGGATCCAGGCCTCTGGGAGGAGGAAGGAGGAGGGAAGGTCCTAGATGCAACCTATGCCTGACCGTCCTTCCTTCCTGCTGCCACTGCCCTTTCCCCTGGGCTTGGGGGACTCATAGCACCCAGTACTTCCTGCCTCTGAGCTCCTACCTCCTACCCGGGTCAAGCTAGGCTCTGCTTCTAAGGGCTAAGTAAGGCTAAATTCCTGGAAACTGCAAAATAGGGACCACGTGGAGGTGGGGGGTATGTTTTCTCCTCAGTTCAGGGAAGCAGTGGGGGAAGGGTGCTGGGAGAAGGAAGAGGGTAGAAAATCAGACAAAAATGCCCATTATACCCACGCCAGTCAATTTCCTTTTTTCATCTCTTTATCAGTGTTTGTGACTGAGGTTCTTATCAACAGGAAACGCCTGCCTAAGGGGATGAGGCAGGTCCAGGGGGACTGAACGCCAGGGACTGAGAATTCTGGGTAGTACGTTGTTGCTGCTGTCCAGCCAGACCAAGTGACCTCCTGATTCCCAGAACCCAGTAAGGTTCCCAGACTCTTTGCCTTGGCATCTAGTGAATCCTTAGGTCTACATAGGATGATAGCACCAAACAGGCCCCGAGGCCAAAGGGTCTATAGGAAGAAGCCCTGGGTAGGGCTCCAGCCCTAGCCCTCTGTGACCAAGGACAGGTCACCAAAAGCTCAAACTACAAAATGAGAATTGCCTTAGCCCCTAAAACACACCAAATCTCCAACTTTTTAGCTGAGGTGAGGCTAAGTGACATGACAAGGTCACAGATGACTTAGTGACAGTCACTCCTACTGGCCTTTCCAGTGTGTTTGCCTTTAAGCCCTCCGAGGATAGTGCCAGTGCCGGGCATCCAAGCCTGGGACAATTAGGCCTTTGGCACAGACTTCTGAATGAAGGAGAAGAGAGGGACTCTACCACTGATTGACCTCCTATTGTGTGTCTGGTGCTTTAACAATAATGATCATCGGACTAGGAGACCAGTCTCCCAGATGGGGCTCCCAGGAGAGGGACAAATGGAGGGTCAGATTTCCCCTCAGGCTAAAATCAAATCTTAGTGCTGAAAATAAATGCCCACGAGGGATCTCTGGGCCACACAAGGCTTTATGGGTGGCTTAGAGGAACAGGTTTATCTAGACATCTTTCTTCAAACTGGCAGAAAACTGAATGGAAAGTACGGGAACTGGCTGTTCTGGGAGGACAGGTGTGAAAGGTTTGTGTAGAACAGAAGACAGGCCCCCGTGCTTTCTGTTCTTTGCCTTCTGCCTATCAGTTGTCCTTGAGCAGCCACACTCTGCTCTTGGTCGTGGCGGTAATAAAGGAAATTCCAGTGTGCCTTTTGCCCGGCCCCCGTGTCTCCCTGGACAACCCTACTCTCCCCCAACCTCACCACTTGCTCCTACAGCTGGAGATCTAGGTCAGTAAGAGTGGGTGGGTGAGAAAGAGCAGAGAAAAGACTCATCCAGACGTGACACCCCGCAGGGCAGCAGTGACAACACTTTAACCTGAAAACTGCCTGAAAATAGACTGTGTGTCTATGACATTATGCAAATCATATGCAAAGTCAAGAAGCCCTCTGTCTCTATTTCTAGCAAACTGAATGTGGACCTGGTGGAAGCAGCTCGTTCCAAGAGTCGCCCACCCAGAGTGACGGCTGCACAGTTAGCATCAGTCTCCACCCTGGGAGAATAGACTCAGGACATGCACCCTTCCACTCCACCCCCAGGGCTGGGTCTTTTAGGCGTGAGGACTTCACCATCTCTAGGTCTGTTAATTTTGATGCTAGCGAGGGCACGGAAGAAGCAGAGCACCCTTCCTGAAGGCTAATATGAGGCAGGACTGAGGGAGACTAGTGACTGGGAGGGTAGAGAGAACTGTCCTTGGTGGCCTGGGTACCACAAGGCCTTGGCAGGGGAAGGTTCTCAGCATCAAAGCTCATGCTCCAGGGACCACCTTCACCCCTTATTTGGGCACGTCATAGACAGTCATCATTCCTCCAGTAGGGTCTATACCACACAGATGATACTCTCTTTGGAGAAGTATGAAAATTGGAGCCTGGGATCCCCCAGGAAACAGAGCAAAGCTGCGAAGTCAATGAGTTTTCTTCTTTCAAAGAAAGGCAACTTCCCTGAGGCTCTACGTGGAGACAGAGCCTTGGACACG
Source organism: Pteropus medius (assembly GCF_902729225.1). Lineage (NCBI taxonomy): Eukaryota > Metazoa > Chordata > Mammalia > Chiroptera > Pteropodidae > Pteropus > Pteropus medius. Next base: position 2,447,867 of record NW_024356397.1, read on the forward strand.
TGAGCTCCCAAGAATGCTTCTAACCCTGGAGGGCAATGAGCCCATTCTCCTATCCCAGATCCCATCCAAGCTTCTGGTAACTCCTTTTCTGCCATTTCCCTACTGCCCTCCTGCCCACTCTCCAACCACAGTGTGGACATCAGGTTGGGGATCTAAGGACCAGGGTCTGGGAAGTACAGGGGAAGGAAGGGGGAAGGCCGTCGTTGTGGGATGCCAGGGAACGTCCTCATTTCCCCAAAGCCGGTCTAACAGGTCGTCTGGGAAGGAAGGCACTGCTCTTTATGGGAGGAGGGGGCTTCCACAGGCAGGTATGAGGCCGACTTGTGGACTGCGGGGAGTAGAGGTGGGCCTCCGTGGTAAAAAGAATTGGGGCACCCTTTCTGTGGACTTAGGCAAGGTGGGGGTCCCATTTGAGGAGGGAATGGAGAGGGAATTGAGGCGGGCAGGGCCAAGCCGCCTCTGAGTGTGGACACAGAAAGCTCCTTCCTAGGTGTTGTTTTCAGGGGACAGTCCCTGCAAACCAGAAACACCGGGGTGTTCACCCACGCTGGCGCCTGCGGCGGGGTGAGGAGAGTCCCACTGTCGGAGAAGGCCCACGGTTCCGGCGCCGGGGCTGGCGGGCAGCGGCCGCTGGGCAGCCTTTCGGCCAGCAGAGGGCGATGTGGCGGGCACCGCAAGCAGCCTGCTCCCAGCCAAGTGTCAGAACTGAGATTTAGGCCGCCACGGGAAGTGGGGAGGGTGTCTAAACAGAGGTCTGCGCTATGACCTGTCCATTAAGGGCAAAGGCCGCGCAGGTTACCCCGGGACCCTCTCCTTCCCCGTCCCCTCAGGTTCCCTCTGCGACGGGCCACTGCAGAGGCACCAGCCTAGGAAAACTCAACAGGATCTCGGGATTCAACCATGGTTTATTGAGGGCCTACTATGTGCTAAGCACGAGCTAAGTGCTCTCATAAACAGTATCTCCAGGTAAGAAACTGCAGTTTCGTTCGACCCTGGAACATCTTTCTGAACTCAGACGTATTATGCGAACTGCTCTCACCAACTCCTGCTTCCCTCCCTGACCAATGGCAGTTCTCCCAACACCCGCCCTCTTCTCTCACTCCTCCCCTTGTCACTACACCTCCTGCCTCAGACCTTCTCTTCTTAGGGATGGTCTAGCTTTTAGGGAGCTGCTTTCAGTTTCTGGCTGTGGAGTCTCAGAAGGAGGCTTTTGCCTCCCAAATCCAGTACAGAAAATCCTCAGGGAAGGACTGAATCCTGGGCTGTGTGGGTTCCAGTGACCGGAAGCCATGAAGCAAACTGCCCCATGATGATCTGGGAACCCAGCAGGTCTTTCTGTTTTCACTCAGTTTCACTTCTTCGTTCTCCTCTGGGCCTTGCACAATGCTGGGAGACAGGCCTGGGAAAGTGCCCCAGTGGTGATGGTGTAAGAAGCACACAAGAAGCTGGCCAGGGGAGGTTGTGCCAGGTCATTTACAACAGGAGAGGAGGCCATGTTTGCTTTACCTCCTGTGAATAACCGAGGGTTCATCTTTACTCTGCCCCAAGGGCAGAGGCTATGGGGTCAGGTCTTCCCAAGCTTGGGCTGTCCTTGTTCCTAACCTGAGCCCCAACCTCCCAACTGTTCAGGCTCTACTTCCAACTCACTGCTCACCCCCCCACCCCCAAGCCCATTTACCTGCCCAGGGTTCAGGGTAACCTCCTCAGTGCATAGAAACACACCCTTGACTTCTAAATGCTAAACTTTCTGTGTGTTTCTCTACAACCACCAGGTTCTTTCTAGACACATACTCTCTGGGGCCTGGCCAAGAGTGTGGATCTGGGCCAGGGGCCAGTGGGGAGCAGGAACCTGAACGCCAGAAAATTATTGGCTGGAGCCACATTTCCTCTAAGCCTTGGAGGTCCTGCAGGAAGCCATCCTTCAGCCCCTCTCAGTCCTGGGCAAAGAAGGCAAAGCCACAGAGAAGGTAAGGGCTGGCTGGCTTGCCTGCCAGAAGGCCAGGGACTGTCTGAGCCCAAGGATGACCTGTCGGTTAAGGCAGGAACTGGAGCCTGTGGAATTAGACTAGGAGGTATCTCAGACACTCCTGGCCTCAGATAAAGTAATTTTCAAATCCCTATCTTAGGACAAATTGCCAGGGGCTGGGGCATAAAGAATAAGACACTGATGAACTGAATTCTAACATGGGCTGAAAATACCAAAAAAATAATAATAATAATTAGAGCTGAAAAAAACCTCAAAGGACATCAAGACCAAATCTTTCAATGTGTAGACGAAGAAACGAAGGTTCTGAGACAATGAAGGCCTCATTCTTATCACTTAGAGCAAGCACCCAGGACCAGAACCTGGGTCTCTGACTCTCATCTGAACCTTTCCCTGGCCATGTTTGGCCTTGAGGTCCTCTCAGTTATTCTGAAAGTCCTGGGCCTGCCACACCCCCAGTAGGACTCCTTGAGTTTAACCCCCAATAAGTCAGCTAGGATAGGGGGTAGGTGCCCCAGCTCTTCCAGGCAGCTGACCGTCAGCTTGCAGGAGCCGTCCAGGAGACAGAGGCCTGAGGCATCATGTAGCTGACATACAAGCCCATGGAAAGAAACTGATGGGCCCTGGATGTCTGAGGCTTGGGCCAGAGGCAGAAGCCTGGCAGGGCAGGGTGTCTACCGAAGGCCGGACAGGGCCCCAGCCACCTTGGCAGCTCTGGTAGTCGCCCTCCGTGAGGTTGACCAAGGGCAGGGGGTAGAGTGCAGGCCTAGGCTCTGGGCCCAAGAGACTGGGATTCCCTGACATGGCCATCCTGGCTCTGGGGCCTCCTTTGCATCCTGTCCTGGGATTGTAAGGGATGCACCCAGGGCATGGGGGTAGGGAGGGAGCCAGGCGTCAGGGAGCCTGCTGTTCTGAGCAGGCCAGACGGTGGGAGATCGGGTTTCAACCCAGCAGTATTTTTGGCTGGATGGGCTGAGGGGCTGAACTGAGCAGACACAGCCTTCCCCTAGAGGGGTACCCCCCCACTCCAGCACAACACTCACACTACCCCCACCCAGATAGACCACCATCCACCGCCCACCCCCACACACT